>NC_089752.1:89926547-89931547 GCF_040412425.1 Macrobrachium rosenbergii
CTCTCCGACATCTGGGTCACACAAGGTACGTTTTTTGGCCTATGGGGTCTGAAATTTTGTCAAAACATTTGCTGAACATAGTACCTGAAAAGTAGCTTAAGACCACTTTCAATAAGGGTTATGGGAAATCTATTGGTTTAGGTTCCTAATGCCCTAGTCTTCCCAGCAGCGGACATTTTTTGAATTGCGGGTAGGTGGACAAAGAGTTCTGTTGACTTGTTTGATGTTTTTTCCTGTTTAAACTAAGATGTTGGAGTGGCGAACAGCAGAATATTTATAAATGTGTATTTAGTATGTAACGCCCATTTATATTATAGCAAATATATATATTGATAAATATACATAATCCCGGGTGTATATATCGGTATAAAATATCTGTATATATATATGATCATATATATATATATATATATATATATATTTGAACCGCGCCACTGATATATATAATATATATATATATATATATAACTGATATGTATATATATATATATATATATATATATATATATATATATATATATATATATATATATATATATATATATATATATATATATATATATATATATATATATATATATATATATATATTTATATTTATATATATATATAGCATATATATAAATTTATACATTTATATAAATATTTATATATATATATATATATATATATATATATATATATATATATATATATATATATATATATATATATATATATATATATATATATATATATATATATATATATATTTATATATATTATATAATATATATATAAATATTTATAATATATATATATATATATATATATATATATATATATATATATATATATATATATATATATATATATATATATATGTATATATATATATATATATATATATATATATATATATATATATATATATATATATATACATATATATATATATATTTATATATATATATATATATATATATATATATATATATATATATATATTAATATATTTATATATATCTTTTATGATTTCTTAATTTGTCTTTCATTTTGATTCTTGTTTGGGCACTAATGTGATGATGAGTTCTTTTTGTTATGTTTCTTTACCACCTTCTGTTATGCTTTTATTTGTTGCCCATGTAAAGGAGTTTATTATTTCCCTTATAGTTAGATGCTTTATCGTTTCTGGTTTTGTTGTTGTAGTAGCATTTGAGTCTTAGGAGGCTTTAGAAAGACACAGTGCAGTTTTCTTACTTCATTAACACTTAGTAAAATATACAGTAATTATTTACAAGTTAAGTGAATCGATGTATGAGTCTAAGTGTGAGTCAGAGTGTGAGCCTTGCTTTCTTGAATCTGGTTACCAACCCACAGCTGGTGAGGCCTACGACCTTACTCTCTAAGGTTGTTTCTCTGTGCTTCTATCTCTGCTGTTCTCTGCTTCTCTGTTCCTCTTCCTTCCCTTTTGAAGGATTCTTAAAATGGAATGCCTCTCCTATAATAGGCAGGCAACAGCTTCTGTCCAGCCCCCTGGTAGACATCTAATTGGATAAAGACTTATCTAAGGGCTTCCTGTGGGTGTTGTAGGTGGGACTAATTATGTCATCAGAAATCTAAGATTTTCGGCGAGATTTGCACAAGTAAGCTTCACAGGTGAGGCGTTTATGGCATTCTTTAACGACTGCGATGTTGATTAATCTTCGTCAATGTTTGGCTAAGTAGTCACAACACTTCTGTTTCGATCGTCTTTCCTTCAACGATTTTAGTAGATTATATTCGCGCCCAGTTTACATAACATATCCTGTTTTCTATTCTCTCTCTCTCTCTCTCTCTCTCTCTCTCTCTCTCTCTCTCTCTCTCTCTCTCTCTATGTCTTTGTCTCGTTTCATTATCCCAATCTCTCTCTCTCTCTCTCTCTCTCTCTCTCTCTCTCTCTCTCTCTCTTTACTATTCATCAATCTATCACTGGTTCTCTTCTCAGTTCTTTTTCTCTCTGTTATATTTACGTTATTCGTATGTCATTATATCATTACATCATTCAGTCACCTACCAAATATTGTCCTCAAGTTTTCATTAAACATAATAAAATGGATGCAAATAAAATGGATTCAAAATATAATAATGGATATAATAAAAATTGTTTCTCCAACTGTGGAGTAAAAGATATAAGTTCATCAAAATATTCTAAAAAGAAATAATCATATTAAAACATTAAATGTTATTGAAATATCAAATACTAAAGGAATATATGGACAATAAACATTTAAATAATAAACATATTAAATCAAATCTTATGTAACAAATAATGTTAACATCAAATTTTACTTATTTTCATTATTAAGTTCTTTCAATATCCCTTGTATTTTTCTGATAACAAGATTTGTCACTATTATGATAAACAAAACAACAGTAATCAATATTATCATCAGATTTACAAATGGTAAAATTGGGGAGACAGTTTCTTTATAGTAGAAATATTCATCAACATAGTTCAAATTTTCAAGCTTCTTTAGTTCTAATTGAGACAACTTGAATTCATTTATTTTATATGAGCAATTCTTATATGGCACATGTTTGTTGAAGTTATATATTTTGAAAAGATGAGGAAACGGATACACAGTGACTAATATGTTTGTGATCCTAGTACTGAAAGGTGCAATTAAAATAATCTTATCATAAAACACTTTGGCACTTATTAAATTATAGTACATGAATACATCTTCCACAAGTGGCTGAAAGTGTTTGTCCATGATGCAAACCTAATAATTTCTTCTAATTCTTTAGGAGTGATTAGTGCTGGGCTCAAAATACCTTTGTAAGCAAGCAAAATGGCATTTAATGTGTTTTTATGTTCGTGTAATATCACTTCACTTTCTAGAGCAAATGTATCTAAAAACTGTATGTTTTCCAACTTATTCAGTTCCTTTGTTACATTTTGATTTACCTATTTATAAAATTTTTCACTTTTCTATTTGTTCTGCATCTTGATTTTGTCTATTCTCTCTTTTTCATGTTCTACGTTTGCTTCGGTGTATATAGGTTTCACTACATATATTATATTTATGATATTTTCTTTATATGTAGGTTTCACTACATACATTATATTTATGATATTTTCTTTACATATAGGTTTCACTACATACATTATATTTATGATATTTTCTTTATATATAGATTTCATTACATACATTACATTTATGATGTTTTCACTACATACATTATATTTGTGACATTTTCAGTCCAACAGCAATATACATATACATATTTAACTCTGTAGGTTTCGTAGATTATATGTTTTGTTTACAACATTATCTACAGCATTTTCATGTCTTATATTATCTATAACTTTAGTGGACCATGGATCTGTTTTTATTGCTTTTATATGATTCCAGTGAACTACTTTTTCTTTTAGATCCGTTTTATTAATTACTCTATATTTGCTTAATTTTAACACTTCTATAACTCTATATGGTCCAGTGAACTTGGGAGAAACCTTTACGTTTGGCCCTTCTACCACATGATTTTGTACATGAATTTGAGTACCTACGGTAATGGTTGGTTTAATGGTACTTTTATTACAATATTTGGCATGAGTGTTATGAACCTCTTTTAATTTTTCCCTTGTTTTCATGATTGTCTCGTAAGTACGTCTGGTTTTCCATGCAACATAGTCATCATAGTTATAAGTATGTCTGGGTGGTGTTGCATCGTCTAATACTGTGTTAGGCATTCTTTTCTGATAACCATATAGCAAATGATGTGGAGATTCTCCTATTGTCTCATTTAAAGTATTACAATGTGAACTGTACGTCTTCTAGTGCTAAGTCCCGATCTTCTGTCCGTGGGCTCACTAAAGTTTTCAGGATTTCCTAAATTTATTTTACGATTAGTTCGTTCTACTGGTTTATAAGCGGTTATTTTACACTTGTCTATTTCATAAAATTCACATATTTTCTTTAAAAGATCACTATTAAATTCAGCAGCATTATCAGAAAGAAGAACTTGTGGACATGAATGTCTTGTGATAATTCTAGATTTGAGAGCTTCTGCTACTGTAGCTGCATCTCTGTTCCTTACTGGTACGATTTCTACATATCTAGTTAGATAGTCTAAGAAGATTGATATTTGTCTATATCCTCTAATAGTCCTTTGAAATGAACCTAAAAAGTCCATGGTTACTACTTGAAATGGATTTAAATCTGATGGATATTTTTCAAGTGGAGCTTTAAGATTTACGTTACCTTTGTGTTGATTACACTATACAGTTTTGTACAAAATTTTTGCCATCTTCACTACAATATGGCCAAAAATAATTTCTGGTTATGATTCTGGTTGTCTTTTTAATTCCTGGATGTCCTGCTAACTTATAAGAGCGTGTTAGTTCTAAAACTTCTCTTATTAGTGTTTTTGAGATGTATAGACGAGAACAAGCAGTCTTCTCTGTTGGCTTTTTATACAACAATCCATTGCTTAATTGAAAATCAGGTTTTAAGGATTCATCCAGTATTAACTGTTCTACTGTGTTAAATTTCCTTGGAATATATCTGAATTCTGGGGCAAATTCTAATACACTAACGAACCATCTATTGAACTTCATGTTGTTGGTAAAGGCTCTCTTTTTAAATAAGGCACAAATGGGTTTGTGATCAGTAAGCTCATTAACCTTATGACCTAAAAGTATGTGTCTAAATTTCTTTAGACACCCAATATAAAGCTGAACACTCTCTTTCTGTGGTACTATAGTTTCTTTCTGCTGGGCTTAAAACTCTACTAGCATAATATACTGCCCTCATTCTAATGTTTGCCTTTTGTAACAATACAGCTCCTAGCCCTGTACTTGAGGCACCACAAGCTAAGTAAAAGTCTTTGGAAAAATCTGGGTAGACTAAAACAGGGTTCCTGGTCATTTTGCTCTTTAGTGTTTGAAAGGCTGTTTCTTATTCATCCTTCCATTCATAATTAATATCCTTCTTTGTTAGTTCTATCAAAGGTTTGGCTATAGTAGCAAAACCCTT
>NC_089752.1:89936547-89954047 GCF_040412425.1 Macrobrachium rosenbergii
AATTCTTTCCGAGATCCCAGGAGAGACGATAATTACCCTCTTCATCAATGACTCTAAGAAGAAAAAATTTCTCAAGTTCCCAAGGTTGGGGCACTGAACCAGCGCAAAGTGCTACACAGAGAGTGGTGGCAATAATACGAAATACACTTTCCCCAAAATGAATTCTTGTTATGTGAGAATTTTGATACAAATTAAGTGATGCAGAGACAATACAAAAATTTTAAAATATTTTAATCATCTGGAAAACAGAAATTGAGTAATAAAGAGCTTTCTGTTAATTGGAAATCAAGCTGCAACGATTTTCTTATCAGAACTCCCAAGGAATCCTGCCCTCCTCTTCTGGGGAGGACACTCCTCTTCAAGGGTGCCCTCAATGAACTGGCCTCACTAAGGAGCCTTTGGCCCTCATCCTTGGTGCCCTCACCATGGTTGCTTCCCCAGCCTAGCAGGATACCTGCCTTCCTCCGAGGAAGTAACTTCTGGGTCGGACCCTTCCCTTCAATGCTGCCCTCAAGAGGCTAGTGAGCCTTGGGGGCTTTTAGGTCTCATCCTTGAAGCTTTTGGGCCCTCTCCAGACTTGCTTCCCCAGCCTGGCAGGATACCTGCCTTACTCCGAGGAAGCAGCCCCTGGGTCTGACCCTTACCTCCAAGGCTGCCCTCAAGAGACTGGTGATCCTTGGGGGCTTTTGGACCTCATCCTTGAAGCTCTTGGGCCATCTTCAAACCCGCTTCCCCAGCATGGCAGGATACCTGCCTTCCTCCGAGGAAGCAGCCTCTGGGTCGGACCCTTACCTTCAAGGCTGCCCTCAAGTGAATGGCAAGCCTTGGGGGCTTTTGGGCCCCACCCTTGTCCTGCTATATAATAATAAATAATATGAAAGATATCCCCCATCTTAAGAATTTTGGTGTTAATGTCTCATTTAGGAACAATAAAACAGTGAAACATGTACTGTACTTATCAAGAACTCCCCCGACAATACTAAAGGGTGTGTATATATGTAGTCTCTAATGGTTTGTATGTTTTCATATTGTCCAAAGTACACTGGAAAATTTGAATAGAACTTCATAATACTCTGAGATCAGTCATTGGGGAACAATGGTATTTTTGGACGTAATGTCAGTGAAACCGGTCAGGACCTCACCCTGTCAACTTATTTTTCACTTGTTGTAATGTGATAATAATCACAACAAAAGTGATTATAATTGAGTATAGTTTTATAAAAGAAAGTTACAGCCATGATATATATATATAGGGATGTATAAATATGAATTTATATCACAAGAAATTTGTAAATTGTTTAAATTTTATATATATTTATGTAGAGATGTATGGAAATAAGATTATATATATTATAAACAAATATATATATATAGTATATAAGTTTTCCAAACCCCGCCTCCCCTGACACCTGTGGTGTATGTATATATATGCACTGATCGGAATGTTTATAAACATTGCCCCTTGAGAACATTGTTAGCTGGCCAAATGAGTTTTGAAGGCACCGAGCTCAGAGTAAGAGCACCTGTTGCCTTGTAGGATGAATGGTTCTTTAGGTCAAGGCGTCAGTACTGTTCCAGAAACTGTGATCTTATTTGTGAGGGCAATGGAATTCAGTCCTTTGCATCAAGATGGACAAGGTAAAAGCCAGCAGACAATGGCAGTGGTCTCTTATTTTCACCAGGGTAATGTGTGAAATGAATCACATACAAAAGTGATTCTGGCAATATTTAATATATATTAGCCGATGATTCAATTATGGATGTTGCAATATAAAAGAGGCTAGATTTAGAAGTGTGCCCTAGTCCTGGCATATGGGGTTTCTAGGAATCTCCGGTTTATAAATACTAAGGATACAATGAAAACGGGATATTGGTACATGAGAAACCTAAATTGAAAAAACAGGAGGAAAATTACCTTTGGAGATATAGATTAGATATTTTAACTGTGTATTATGGTGCAAAGAAATTGGAACAGAGAAACTAGAAGGGATAATGGTACATTTATTCAGAAAAAAGCAGATGGAATTTGTGGAGAAGGTGAAAACACGATCTTGATGCCAGATGTATAAAAGGACCTGACTGAACAGAGAGTAGTAAGGCGCAGATTACTGTTGGCCAGATTTAAAACGAAAACAATGCAACATGAGTATTATAGTGTTTTATGTTCCAACGAGTGAATTCTCCGAAGACTATAAGGATTATTTTTTTTATCGAATTTCATTTCAAAATGTTATAGCTGAAATACCAGAAAGAGATATTAGAAGTGTGCCCTAGTCCTGGCATATGGGGTGAAATAAATGTTTAAAAATGGTAAGGATACAATAAAAATGGGATATTGGTGTAATGGGTATTGAAAAAACAGGGGAGATTACAAGCTGAAGAAAGTTGGGTTCATTTATTAGTTTTAGGTGTGCACAGAATTTTATTTTTAGCAGTACCTTCCATCAAGAGGACATCCATAAATACCCTTGGACATCTCAAGATGGCAGTCAGAGAAACAAGATAGATCACATTGCAATTAAAAGAGAGAGAAAAAGAATACTAAGGACTCAAGGATCTACAGAGGAGCAGAAATTGGCAGTAAACAAGTTCTTCATTGGAAGGGTCGATATCGTGCTCGCCTAGCACTCTCCTAGGCCCGCGTTCGATTCTCCGGCCGGCCAAAGAAGAATTAGAGGAATGTATTTCTGGTTTTAGAAATTCATTTCTCGGTATAATGTGGTTCGGATTCCACAATAAGCTGTAGGTCCCGTTGCTAGGTAACTAATTGGTTCTTAGCCACGTAAAATAAGCCTAATCCTTCGAGCCAGCCCTAGGAGAGCTGTTAATTAGCTCAGTGGTCTGGTTAAACTAAGGTATACTTTTTTGGGGCAGTAAACACCAACTTGTCATTGCCACATTAAAGCTGAAATTAAAGGCACCCTACTAAATGAACATTGCGAGAATTTTACAAATGAATGTCGAAAGAGATTTGTAATTCTAGAAATCAAATATGTGAAGGAACAAACACTGGCATGTACATCAGTGTGCTGAAAAAGAAGTACTGGAATAGTGGGTAACAAGACAGAAACCGGGAATATTGGATATGAACTTGGATGCAATAAAAATTTGAAATTTTAAGAGGGGCATTTAGAAACACTTCAGAAAGGAGATGAAGATGTAAAACTCAAACATACTAAATGCTAAAGTCTAAATAGTGAAATTAAATGAAGCCAAGAAGAGATCAAAGAAAATATCTAGACAAACAGGCTGATGACTGGCAAAACCATATGTTCAGGCTGTGGCACTGATGTTAAGGTAGCCCACAGAATTATTAATGAAATATCCATGATCGAAAAGCAAAGGAGGAAAATACCTCTCAAAAAAAGAGATGGGTCAATAATAGCAGAAGAAGCAAGACAACGATGAGCAAAGCATTTTGGTGAGGTCACGAATAAGGGATATGAGGAAGATAATTTGATCGCTATACCGGAGTCTGAGAAAGCCTTAAATATACTAATTATAAAAAATCTTATGACACTGGAAACGCCAGGCCAAAATGGAATCATTGCAGAGATGATTTCACCTGACAAAGAAATGATATATGCCCTGTTTACTAACTAGTCTTGTGCAGAATATGGAATAAGGATACAAAGACTGATGACTGGGAACTGGAAGTCACTAGGAGTACATAAGAAAGGTGTCTTGATAGAATGTAGTAACTGTCGAATCACTGCACATACGTTGATCGTTGAGAAAATAATTCATATACTCGTATATGCTTATCTCTACAGGCTGGAGAAAGAAATTCGTGGAGTGTTAGGACATATCGTGGAGAAGCGTGTGGAATTTAAAAATCCCCCTCTGATAGCTTTCGTTGTTTATGAGAAGGCATTTGACAAGTGTCCACAGACTAATTATACGGAAAGTCTTACGTTGCTATGGCAATCTCGCTGAATTTCTTAAGCTAGCTAATTACCCCTAATAAGGGTAGATTTAAAGACGTTGTTGATGCGGCCTTGTCAGCTGCATTTTCAGTAATTGTTAGGGTGCTGCAAGGAAATATTATTTCACCTTTTCTATTTGCCCTTCTCATGGATTTTATAATGAAAAAGTGGTCGAAGATGGAAGAGGAGGTTTAGTTTGGAGTAACAATAGGATCTTTACAGATCTAGAACATGTAGATAATGTTCTTGCTTTAATGAACATAACACCCAAAGACTTACAAAGCTTGCTGAATAGAAGGCATCTTATAGCGGCGAAGATGGGACTCATGATAAATCTAAGAAAAACAAAGGTAATGAGGATAGTGTTTGTGCAAAGGGATAAATACAACTAAATGAAGAAAGGATTAATGAGGTTGAATCTTTCAGATATTTTGCAACAATGATAAAATTTGCATACACATGTATAGAACGATCCGTATGAATCCGTATGACGAAGAAAATAAATATAAAAGATTTTTTCGATCTGAGAACAAAGCTCTAAGAAGAATAATAGGAATAAGATGACAAGATACAACGAGAAACGGTACCATAAAGGGTATTACGGAAGTTCTCATATGTAGACGTGATAATGATGAAGGGGAGATGGAAATGTTCTTTACATAACTTTGGGAGAATAGTATGTGATAGTCACCTGAGATCCTGTGGCCATCAAAAAAAAAAAAAAAAAAATCGTAAGAGCTAGACCTACTGGAGCGAGAACTACAAGAAGGGATGCTGGAGATGAATGGAGATTTGAGATCACAAAGCACGTGGAAGGCGTGCGTGGCGGAAGTTCACAAAGGCCCTTTGCGTTACGTGATGCTGTAGGTCATGATGAAGATGAGAGAAATTCCAGAGTTTCATATCCTTTATTTCCTATTGCATTACAGTGGTCATTAAAAAGCATCATGATATGGAGTATTTTATTTAGCTTGGTTGCCTTCTATATCAAGGGCACTATCAATCTCAACAGTAAATGCTATACACATATGTATGCAGACAAAACATACAAACAGCTGTTATCACGTTGTTCACTAACAGACCATTTACCCTCTAATTCCCCTGGCAAATTCACTATTTTATACAACAGAAGCTTAATGAAGGTCCTGGAAATTACTCTGGGTAATGTTTAGGCTAACAAAGTATTTCATATTGGTTACATGGCGTGGCAAAGTTTGCTCTTGTTTATTATGTTTCTGGAAATGACATTTACAATGGAGTACCCAACAAAGTCTAAGGTGCAGCGGGAGATTTTAGTGATCAAAATGATGAAAGCAAAAAGGACGGAACGTTATGAAACAAGAGTAAAGCTGACAGCCATGAATATGACAGCAAATATTAAGAAAACTCTGCTTATACACTACATTCCTTGTCTTACTGACTTTGAGAATAAACTTTCGCTACTCCTACTTTTAGATCGGATTCTTTGCCCTAAAATAAATGGTGTATCTTGATGAATGAATGATAAATGACGAGATAACTCTGATATTATTATTATTATTATTATTATTATTATTATTATTATTATTATTATTATTATTATTATTATTATTATTATTATTATTTATTCAGAATATGAAACCTATTCATATGGAACAAGCCCACAGGGGCCATTAACTTGAAATTCAAGCTTCCAAAAAATATTATGTTCATTAGGAAGGAGCAAGAGAAAGTAAAGGGAACTACAGAAAGAAGAGATACCACTTACTAAAAAGATAAAAATAAGTTAATAAATAAATAAATAGATAAAAATGTGTTAAAACGCAAAAAGAATAGTATTAGGGTAGTAATGCATTGCATTTTCGCTTGAACTTCTGAGGTTCCAACTGCATGACATCCTCTGGGAGGCTGTTCCACAGTCTAACAGTGTGAGGAATAAAGGCCCTCTGGAACTGAGAAGTTCGACAGCGAGGCACATTTACTGTATATTGGTGCTGCTGTTCAGCGAATCTGGTAGCTCTCGGCAGATATAGGGGATCAGGAATCAATTGTGAAATGTAAAAGATCTCTGCTGAAATACAACTTATGAAAAAAGTGACAAACAAGACACCATCCGTCGATGGTCCAATTTCTAACTGCTACTATCAGGCAACAGAAACCTACCACCACGATCCACTCTATCTAAAAGAGCAACCTCTCTGGCGGAAGCAGACATCCACACCGGAGAACAGTATTTAGCAAAGGAGGTACAAATGACATAAAACAGGTTGCATTGATTTATCACTTATAAATATATAAGGCCTTACGAACAATACCTAACTTTCGTGCGGCATTTGCTGAAACTGTCACTAGATTTTTCTCAAAAGTTAAATGTGAGTCAAAAGTTACACCTGGGATAATTAAAGCTTCAGACTCATTCAGCAAAGTTCCATCAACCTGAAGGGGAGGATGGGGTGGGAAATCTGTACGAGATCTGCTATTCAATGATATTATTTACAGTGATGACAAATGAAACACATATGGAAATGATACTAAAACTAATGCCAGTGGTATAACTATTATACATAAAACATCATGTTTAAAAATAATGTCCTCAGAGTCAGGTATTAAATTATTATTAAGCATAATTTCAGCCATTTTGAATGCAGTCATCTGAATTGTTGATTTCGGCATCATTGTAGTCAAAGACAGAATCAAACAGTCTAATCAACCTCTTCGTTATATTAATCATCCTAACCATCTGGACATGTTACAATTTTTGTCCTTTGACTCGGCTGAACTGTACTTCACATAACACTTATAAATTACATCACAGTTGTGTAAGTTAATAGAGATGGAAAGGGAGGAGATGAAAGTCATTTACAAAGAAGACGAACATTGTCTTCAATTACTCCCGAAGCAATTGGAAGAGACTTTAAGCGTAACGGTTTCTTGGTGGGCGATCGTGACCGGGACGCCTGATCTTTCGCAAAAGAAGAACGAGCTCTCGCTTCTGCCTTGCCGACTAACGCTCTCCCTGCAAAAGGTAAGCAAATGACTGAATAAATAAATAGATGAAAATGTAGATAGGTAAATTAAAGACCCACAAAGACAGAAACAACAAATAATAACAATAGTGATAACTTGGAAGTAAGCATCAAATGGCCTTGCCATTAAAGTGTTATATAATTATACACATATGCATACATACAAATACATAAACAAAGATGTCTACACAGACTTGAATTTCCTAGTTAACGCCTCATTAGAATTTTACAGGTTGTAGGTAACTTTCATAATTAGTTCATGGTTCCGTAAAATCAGTCACGTTATTCTTCCAATTATAGTAAAAACTGTCAAATAACGATTTGCGTTCAAATTTTGTCTTGAAGGAATAAGATATTTGTATATTTCTAATGGTAATTTGAATCTTGTATTCGGTGAAGGTGTCTCGCTGTGATTCAATTTTGTAAATTTCAGTTGATCTTACTCCCCTTTTGCTTTGCTGTTCATTTAGTATTCTTTTATTCCTCTCTAGTGCATATATTCTTTATGCCATTCCACCTAAGAGGAAGATTGATAACTCAAGTGGCACTATCAGAATGAACAATATTGCTGTATTATCTCAAATATCAATACTAACACAACCAACGTTTAGTTGACAGTATTATTCTTTATCATCAATCTTTTCTTAAATTTTTGTTTGTCATTCCATCTTCAGGATCTATCCTCTTTCAACTAACTATTCATACACTTTTTCAAGGTAGCCTTCTCAAGAAAATCCCAACGGAAGCGCCTGCCTGAATGCAAATCTCTGACTTCGCAAAAGTGGTCTTACTTTAGTGGGTAAGTGTCGACATTGCGAATGGCGATTTTCTGAAGAGACAAGCTGGTTTGCGTCGACTTGGATCCACGACGCGTCATTTCCCACTTCACCTGAACTTCTCTGACGTCCCCGAAGTTTTCTGGGTGTTCGAGGAAGAAGCTGTAGTGGTTCCTGGAGGTAAACTGCTTGGGATGCCTGAAATAGTGGAGTTCAGTAGCGAAAATATCTTCCTTTCTGTTCGACCGATATTTTGTCATTAGTATGAGATCAATGGAGATGTTGGGGTTTGTCAAACAGGAATATCAGCTATGTGCTAAAATTTTTGACAAATAAGAAAAGCTGGAAAGTGGATAATCTATGTGAATTTAACCTTGCTGGAATACCTTAATTTTCCCTTTTACAAAAGAAAGATATTTCAAAAGTTTGAATATAAGAAAACTAAAACGAAAGCCATGAAAATAAATACGTACTTTGAAGTGAGATCAAATGCCATTTTTCTTCCATCTCCATCAATGAAGGTTGTATGGAGTTTACCCATTCTGTCCCTTCCAGTACCGGGCAAGTCTCCCAGTTCTACAACAATCTGATAATGGTACCCTGTGGAGAAATGAAGCCATTGCTGTTGAAAACGTAAGATGTCCTCATATTAATGACTGACCAGCAGCGTTCCTTAAAGTGCTAGAGTGATGCAGTCATCGTTGGAAATTTCAAAGGTAGGTTTTGTTTGGAGTTATTCTACTGGTTTTTAAAGCCTTCTGGTTGCATGCAATTATCAAATACTACTTGAAAACAAATACCATCATAAATACCAGTCCTATGAAGACAGGTCAGGCTTTACCTTTAATTAAATGTGGAAAATCGTTTGAATAAATATGGAAAACCTTTGAGATAAAATGGCGTTCTCCGAAAAAAAACAATAGTTTCTTCGTACTAATCATTTCTAAAAGTTCGACTTACTGCAGAAACTAGGCGCAGTTCCAGCCGAGGTGAAAAGCTGAACTCCTTCCTTTCCTGTAGCGGCTCCGCGCCAGGTATCGGCGTGAAGACCCATGAGAGCGCAGCCAGTGCCATCGACACCGCACGAAAGACACTTTCCCTTTGATGGGAGAAGGGAAGAAATCGTATGATTGACAGTCTAAAATGACCAGTAACTTATTTATTAAACTGATTAGTACTGTATGATTCAAAAGCAAGAACTAAAAGCTTCTATCCATGTGGATGAAAGAGTAAGCTCTTACGGAAATGTAAGTCCATACATTTATTATTTTGCCACGCAGCACTGACGTACATACAAACTGCTTTTGACCCAATGCCCCGTATTGCATCTGCAGAACAGACTATGACACGAACCTACTGTCAGTAAGTACCAAATGACGGATGATGCAGAAGACATTCGATTCTGCTGTATTACGAGCAACAAAAAAGTGTGAGCTTCCTTACATAAAAAATTAAAACAATAGTCAGATGGGAACATATCATTTCTGTTCTGAAAAGGAGTTCCACAGGAAGGCTGACAAAAGAGGAAAATGTATTTGCATATGTAGAACGAGAGATATTAGGAGTATAGGCGAAAAAGAAATGTGATATGAATTATTGGAAATACAATAGAGTATGACGTAAAGACCTTGACGTAACCAGGTCGGTAACGTGACCTCATTCTGATATTCGGGTGAGGGTTCGAATCTTGCTACGGACGTCAGAATGCATTCACATTGCATTTGGTTCTCAGGCTTTGTAGTGACAAGCCTATCCAAAATGCGTCAAGAATTCGAGAAGTTAAGAAGGCATTGTGGTGACTATGATCACGTATGCATTTGGAAATAAAACAGGCAGAGCAATAATAAATGTTACATAATGATAATATGTTTATATAATATATAGTTTAGTCTAGAAAATTAAATGTATAAACATTTTCTAAAACACAAATATGCACACACCAACATATATGTATATATATATATATATATATATATATATATATATATATATATATATATATATATATATATATATATATATATATATATATATATATATATGTGTGTGTGTGTGTGTGTGTGTGTGTGTGTGTGTGTGTGTGTGTGTGTGTGTATACATGGGCTACATTAAGATGAATCTTTATTATTGAAACTAACAAACTAAAGTTGCCACACGCTAAGATGGCGGTGCTGTCCACAGCAACTGTTCGTGTGGCTATTCATTTGAGTGTGATGAGTGCGCTTGCAAGTAGGCTACTAATTCGAGTTGTTTTTCCTGTAGCAGTCAATTATAGTCTTTAAAAAAAGAAAAAGTACGTCAATTTATTAACACCTCTGATTAATTTGAGAATATTATGATTACATTATAATTCAAATAGTCAAAGTCGAGGATTTTACACGTTGTCGAATGCAGTCTGATTCATTTATCTTCAATATCCGGTAAATATATAAAAGATAGGTCAAAATCATGTCAATCATTAAAGTCATTTAAATACGGAGATGCTATATGAAATGAGTATAGTAGTCTCAGTGTCCAAATAACATGTTTAATGCTTAAAAAACATGCGTGTTATGTAGGGGGCCAAAATGATCACTTGAATAGCCAGTTACTGAAATTGGAGGGAATTTCAAACGCAGTGGTTAACCGAGCTAACCTAGAATAAAAAGAAACAGCTGTCAGCATAGTAACCGTTCCGAGATATATATACACTGAAGTATAAAGGAGGAATGTCTTGACTTCAATAATGGAGGATTTCTTGAAAGACACCAAACGTACTGGACGGATAATGAGCCAGACGAGAATCGTCGTAATTAAGGTCTTAACTATTTCCGTGAGCAACATGATCAGGAATGCGAAGATAATATGTTAAAAAGAACTGCTGCTGCAACGGGAACATCTGTCCGCTCCATTCAGCGAATAAAGCAACAACACAAGCGTGGAGAAATGTACTCCCCACCCCCTAGGACCAGAACGTCACCAGCAATGGGAGCTTTGGATAATTTTGATAAGGATTGTGTACGCCGGGAGATAAGGCTTTCTACGAAAGAGGTGAAATTCCAACAATCGAGAAATTACTAGAAAAGGTGAAGGAGCCACCTGTGAATTTCCCTGGTGCTTATACGTCCTTCTCAAGCTTGTTAAGGAAATTGGGTTTCGCTATAAAAAGGTTGAAAGTGGCAGGAAGTTGTGAATGGAAAGGAACGATATTGTTCTTGCAAGAAATAAATATCTAAGACTTATTGATGAAAACAGAAAATCCAACACCCCAAGGCCGGAAATATACATGGATGAAACATGGGTCAATCAAAACGAGTGTGTGAACAAATGTTGGACATTACCCGATGGAATTGTTGGTCCAAGAATGAAAACGGAAAAAGGAGCTAGATTTATCATAGTGTATGCTGAGGGAGAAAATGGATTCGTACCCGGAGGATTGCTAATTTTTCGATCGAAAAATGGTAATAAGGGTGATTACCATGACAGTATGAATCATACATGCTTCCTATCATGGTTTCAAACACAGCTATTGGCAAACATTCCAGCTCCGTCTCTCATTGTCTTAGATAATGCTTCATATCATTCCAAAATATCAAACAAAGCACCTGTCAGCATTTCAAAGAAAGCGGAAATTGTCTCCTGGTTAACCAAACACAATATAGCTCATGGCCTTCTTTTACCAAGTGCGAACTTCTTGATGTAGTAAAGCAGCACAAGTACCTGCAGGAGTATGAAACTGACAAAATCGCTCGAGATGCTGCCATAAGGTACTTAGACTTCCTCCTTATCATTGCGAATTCAACCCCATAGAATTGATTTGGGCACAAATAAAAAAATGAGGTTAAGAAATGCAATTTAAATCAAAATCAGACTTTGACAAATGTTGAACATATAACTAAACGTGCAATAGACAGAGGCACAGCAGAGGACTGGAGGTCATGTATGCGTCACACAAGAGAAGTGGAGGATATTTATAGAAGAAGTGATATAGCACGTGACCATCTAACTGAAAAATTGATTATAAACATCACCTGTGACAGTGAGGAGTCAGAAAGCGATGATTGAAGTAATTGCTGTACTTAAATGAATTGTTTAAAGTACCAATGACGAATGAATTTGTTATTTTGAGGTATTGTTTGATGTATCCAATGATGAATCAATTTGTTTTCCTTTGTTGAGTCAATGAAATGTTTGATGTATCAAGATATATATTTATTTTACCTAAATATGTTTACATATAATTGCGGCAAGTTTCCGATCTAAAAAGATTGATAGACTGGGTTATAACACACCGAAACTTATATTATCTGGATCAAAATATAAAGATGGCAATACTGACTTACTCAGTCAAGTTATCTACGATGAGCGAGCTGTCGGAATCAGCTGATCACTGAGTGGCTGCTTATCTGGAAATTTCATCTCCCCACTGCCATCATGCATATTTTATGGTGTCTTATGATTCATATAATCATTTAGCATATTTATAGGTATGCAATCGACAGTATATAAGTTATCATGAAACAAGGCTTGTATTATTTATTTTTATTCAATTCATATATAACATAATGTCCTGAAATAACGAATTGTTTATATTCGACAATAATTTTGTTTCTTCGGCTTCGATTCCCTATAATATATATAAATTCTTTTTTTCATACTCCGAGTGACATTTTAATTCTATGACAGAATTTCTAACTCTAATTCTCCAATAATTAACATTTCACTTGGGAAATGGAAAGAGGTTTATATCATATCAAAATATTTTCTATGAAAATACGGATAAGGACTCGAACTAATGAAGTGGGCGTATTTACAATCTGGCCATCACCGCCAACTAGCCAATAGATTCGCAATGACGTCATCGTATATTAGACAACTGTGTGAGCAGCAATAACCCATAAGTTCAAAATTAACTCACTGGTTTTTTTCTTGTAACATTCCAAAGACAAGAATCATTCAGATATATTCATTGGCATTAGAAAAGCAATAAAAGAAGGCAAGAAATGAAAATAATCAAAGTTCCGTAAGTACATACCGACATGTAATCTTCATTTTTCCTTCTTTGCTGAGTCGCACTGGAAAGCCATGCTCCATATCTTAATTTCATTTAACACAAAGGACACTGGGAACAATATTTAATTGAGTCTGATAAAAAACATGCTATTCGCATTAGGCTACCGCCCTCTTGTGGTTGCAGCCAATCGCATTCTCAACGGCGTTTTTTTTTTGTTTCCAAGACAAGAATCATTCAGATATGCCAGACTACCGCCCTCTTGTGTGTTGCAGTGCGATCGAGGGATAAGAAAATAAAACTGACTAGCTGGTAGGTTAGCTTGAATATTCTCAGTTGCTGTACACTTGCATACCATTATTTTTTACTCATTTTTTTCAAGACCATTTTATCACTGAATGGCACTTACGGATGCTCTATGAGCAAGCGCCGTGGTCTATAAGGGCAGTGTACAGTACAAATGACTGTGTGACACACCAAATTGAAACTAGACGTGATGACTATAAGAGCTCCCGAGTAAGATGGAATTCTTTAGACATTTCCGTTCAGCTCCGTTGTGCTTTTATTGAACCAGGAATGAATATATATATATATATATATATATATATATATATATATATATATATATATATATATATATATATATATATATATATATATATATACATTTTTATATATATGTATATATTATACATATATATACATATATATAATACATATATATAACGGTATATATCTTTTAATGTCTCAAGCTAAACTTGACAAAACACTATGCAAATAAGCTATTGCGACGTAAACATTATGAAAAGAGGAACATCATGGACCATGCATTAAAAGCACATTGTGTATCTCGATGAAAAGAGAGAGGGGAAAAAATTAACAAGAGGAGATTACCAACCATTTTTAAACGTAGTTTTTCTGGACATCCTCCTGAACGGAATAGCCAACGGGGGTTCGCATCCTGGTTGTCGCTTACCGTCATTTGGATAAAAATCCACGTGACCCACTGGCTGTCGCAGTCCAAAACCTTGACCTGACGCGAGATGGAGAGAATCACAACAGAAATATTACACTGTTTTTATATCTAAGTTGTTAAAAGATAAACCGAATAACTCGTTTTTCACGAAAAGAGATTTTCTGTAATTTTTCCAGTATATCAAATTAAGAACTTGAAAACAGGTACTACTCCAGAAACATGATTTCTTAGAGTCTACTTATCTCTTTAACACTGATGTTATCGTTCCTTTTCATTCTGACAATTTAAACAGCATTTCTCAAAGAATCTGATGTAAATTAGGAAAAGTGCAAACAGACAGAGAGAGAGAGAGAGAGAGAGAGAGAGAGAGAGAGAGAGAGAGAGAGAGAGTTGTTAAGAAGTTCTGTTTCACAGCTGACCTAGGTTACTTATTATTAGCACTCAGTCATCAAGTCCTTATCATCCCTCTCCATTTTATGTATTTTTTATGTATTGCCATATGAACGTGCAAATAACTTTAATAATAGTTACCAATATTAAAGATAGAGCCCGAGTCAGTATGAATGACGTCCACAAAATTGGCATCAGATGGATCAAGACGAACTGTATTCGGAAGGTGCTGGAAGAAAGGCTCAGCAGGATCTAGGCCCGTTATTCTACCCAGACCAGGAATCTTCTCTCCTACATATCCTGGACAATAAATCTAAAAGTTAATCATTCTGGGCATGTAACAAAAACAAATATTATACAAGAAAAGACTAATGTGCTTAAGCCAGCTTGAAACCATAAATTAAGTATAGAAACTTGCAACCGATTAGTGATGTTAATGAACATCATATAATGGACCTAAATTACCCATTTTCCTCAAAGTAAAATAGAATCTTGAAAAAAAAAACAATTTTTCTGATTTTCAATTCAGGAAACATTACACAAGAAAAGATTAATATTGTGACACCACCTTCAAACATATATTTCAAAGCCAGATGCTCACCTGCTATGTGGGACCCTAGGGAATGACCAATGAGATGAATGTCTGCAGGATTAAGACCCATATTGTCCCGAAGCCATTTCAAAAAGTGAGCAATTTCCAGACCGACAAGAAGAGAGTTCGCCACAGCTCTGTTGTAGAGGACGAAGGACCCATCTGTCCAGTCTATCCATATTATGTTGACGTCGTAATTGCCCAAGAAGGCCTTTGACATATCCTGATGCATGAAAGAACAATGGAACGTTTTAATAATATAACGATTTTAATGTTACTTTAATGAGGCATTTTCCTGTCTTAGAGGAACGAATCTTCTTAGGATGCCTGTTAAAGGTTGATTACAAATGCAAGTTTCCTATGTGACTATCAATCGTCAAAATCATCGAAGTGTCATAAACTTGCCTATGAGAAGTAGTTTGTGAAAACGTCAAGTTTCCTCAGCCATTCATGTCTTTTCTTTGTTTTAATAAACCTAGCTGAAGAAGGCTTCTTCAGTAAGCAACAAGTTTTTTCCTAGCGAGGATTATTATTGTGATTTTGTCAATTTACCTCCATGAAGGGCATGTCCCTGCCGTTCGAAAAGCCGTGAATAATAACTTTCGTATTCCTGTTGGGCTTAAACGACGACTCCTTGGCCTTCCTGACATCATTCCAAGGAACAACCACTCCCACGGGATCTTCCTTTGATGTTATCTTGAAGGTAACTCTTACGTCTTCCCTTTTCCCTGGAGCTAAGTTTAATGGCCGGTGAATGGGGTGGTAAAAGTCCCTGCTAATAACGATGCATCCCAATTCTCCGTAGCAATAAGTATTCGATGCATCTGCAGTTGTGCCTGAGAGAAAAATAAATTGAGTTAGGGCTGTTATTCAAAGTGATACTGACATGACTATGTGTCGGCAATCTTACAGAGACTTTAAATCATGTTGATGAAAAGTCACTTAAAAATATAATTTTCATGGTTCGAATTGTTCTTTTATCAGTACAAAAATCAAGAGAAGAAAGTCACTTAAATATCTCTTCAGTAATTATTAGTCAAACTTATGTCAGGAGTTAAATGAAATCTTGTCATAATAACAGGTCGATTGGTATTGCTGAGGACTATTTCCAGTAAGGGTTGGTCTGGAGAAGCTTTACTGCATACAATTTTAAAACAATAGCTAATAATCTTGTATTGGCTATGCAATTTCATATACTTTTCAGTTACATTTCTCAGGAATAATGAAAAGTTTTTCGTATTTTCTCCCCTTTAATATTTCATAGCAGTCAGCTGTTTCCATATGAAGAAATAAAAACATATACAAACGGCGCTGAAAACTTTCAAACATTAGACAGACGACCCTTACCATCTCTGCTTTGGGCCGTGGCATCTCGGGGCTGAAAAATAGGCGCCAGGATCGCCTGAAGGGTGTTCCTCAGAGCGCGTCCCACTTCGGGGAGGCCTTTCAGGACCTCCATAGCAGTACTGCCAAAGATTTCATGACCCTGAGCTCCTCGCAAACCGAGACTCACAACGAGGAAAGCCATCAGACACAGCCTTCTCAGCCAAGCCTCCTGCTTACCTGGTCCTGAGGGCAGAGGCATTACCATGATAAACTTTAAATGCAGCAAAAATAAAATCATTATGGACTGGAAAGAATATTTGCAAGATTTTTTTAAAAAGAAGTGACCAAGCAAGTAAACGGAAATGTATGTATGTATGGAGAGTCTGCCCCTTCCATGTTTATATATATATATATAAATTTGTTGTGAATATATATATATATATATATATATATATATATATATATATATATATATAAGTTTATATATATATATATATATATATATATATATATATATAAAATGAAAGTTTAACAGTTTAACAGAAAAGAGTTCATTTAGAGTAAATAAAGGGAAGGAAGTTTAAGGAGGAAAGCTTTAGAAGTGCAGCTATAATCGTAAGTTTAAAAGAAAAATCAAAACATTTCTGTCAACTGGCTTGGTGTATGAGGTCTTTTAGGTTGGCAAGTTTTAATTAAATAAAAATATAAACTATTCGGCAACTTCAATATTATGCAACCGGAAATACTCGGTAGCAATTCAGAAAGCTTGCCAAGTATATCTATAAGACATTATAAAAATGACACTTGGAAGCGTGAATGTATTTTCTTAAGTATCGAAATTATTTTATACCGGTATATAAATAATATCTTATATATATATATATATATATATATATATATATATATATATATATATATATATATATATATATATATATATATATATATATATATATATTTATATATAATAGACATATATATTTGGGCAAAGGACACTTTAACATTTCCTATTTACCAATGATTCTTCAACCCGTTTTAAAATAAACAAAATTAAAAAATAAGCAAAAATTTAAAAATAGTGAGCAAGAAATCTCTCTCTCTCTCTCTCTATCTCTATATATATATATATATATATATATATATATATATATATATATATATATATATATATATATATATATATATATATATATATATATATATATACATACTCTCTCTCTCTCTCTCTCTATGTATAAAATGATAAATGCAAAAGTAGTTTATGAGCGTTACCACAATGATTGCTATTGAAAAGAAATGCTATTTTGTTCCATGTCTTCAGTTTCCTTTCTTTCTTTAATTGCAAGTTTCGAATGAATGGAAGGAAGAAACAAGCCCCATGAAATTTAAAATAAAAAAACATAAGCTCACAAAATAATAAAGGTCGGCTCATCGAGTTTCGCTTTAGGAAAAGGTGGTCGAGTGAACGGGAGAAACCCAGTCCAAATTGCAACAAGTTCTACTAAAGATGGGTTACAAA
>NC_089752.1:89959047-89969047 GCF_040412425.1 Macrobrachium rosenbergii
ATCTTTTTATCCATCTGTGTATCTGCCTGTCAAAAAAATAGCAATTCAAATGTATCCCCAACGATGACTATGTTTTATAGAAAATGTGGTAATTTAGGACTTTGCAGGAAACACTGAAATTTCAGAGTTGATTATTTCGTGGTTACTGGGAAAGGGAGGCTAACGGACATGGTATGCAAGTGAAAGGAGAAAGAAAGTCGAGAGCCTCCGTATGAGAGCGTTAAGTTGTTCTGCGATCTTGGTACAGACAGGGAATAAGGGAAAAGAATACAAAAAAGGGTGTTACCTTTTCTAGCAATGCATCAAATTACCAGCACATTAATGTTGCCCTGTATTCAAAGAATTGTATTGTTTATGCCAACCGTTTACGTAAGGGAAATTTTGACAGTTTGGACTAAAGTCTTCATATTTTTAGAGAAAACAATTTAAGCGTAATTTCCAAAGGATATGTTGATAATTACAAAGCTAATGATGCATTTCTGAATACCAAGAAAACTTATAGATCCTGCTGTAGCCACCTGTCATGACACTTCATTCTAGTCACTTAGTTTCAGATTAAGCTGGCCTTATACTAACATGGGCACATTCTTTTATAGCGGCCCGTTAGTGAAGATAGTAATGTAAAGTGAATAAAGATGCCTTGTAAGGCTATCAGAACCCGAGCCTCATCGGTCGTAAAAATTAAGATAATTGATCTCCATAGTGCATTTAAGGGGATTTTACATTCGAATTATTCGATAGAAAAACAAAATTTCAGACAACAGAAAAAATCAAACTGTTTCCGTATTAGAAAATGTAATAATTCCTGATATCTTCACAGCTATATCCGCTCCATTATAAAATCACTCAAAACACTCTCAACGTGGATTTGCTTCCAAGCTTACTCACCCATGATGAAAACAGAACACCTTGCTCTCGTCCACGACAGGTTAGGTCCAACTGCAGATTTTATTTACCTGCTCTATATATATATGCAAAACAACAAAGACAGATTTCAGGATAACTTTGTGTGTTTTACACACTTCCGGATCTTCAGGGACTCTAGAGTTGAAAATCATTATTGTTTGACACAGGAAACAAGCCGTACAAGGCTAACGGATCTGTTCCGAGAGTGCGGTTCTTGCGTGCGTTGGGAAAAGACAGACCCTGTCGACGTAGGTGTGATGTCAAAGGCGGGAATTATATTTGAGTAATGTCTGTTGTTGGAAGGGTGCTGGCACATAAGGGCAGACAATATTATAACACACTACAAATGCTGTTGCTTTACTCTTCAGATATCTTTATCACATTGTAACATGTAATAGTCAATTACTGTAGATTTGGAACACGCAAACGTACGCGCGCACACATACACACACACACGCGTACGTTGGGTGTGCGTGTGCTTTTATACAGATGTCTGTTTTAGTTTTACTGATGCTTCGCTGTCACGAAGCTGCCTTGACTTTCATATCTTGACTAGAATAAAATGCATGTCTGTTGCTGAATCAGTCAGAACTTAATCATCAATCGACGAATTTAGCTGACTAATATAAAAAACTGCTCAAACGATTTATACAAGAGACCAAGTTACGTCGTGTTTCTTTTTACTTGCTTTTAATTAACTTGACTTCTGCGTCTGTCTGTCTGTCAGTCTGTTTGGGCCAAATCTTGTAACTCAGTTTTCGACCTCCTCCCTTCGTCCGATGGGCTTGAAATTTTACATGGTTACTCAGTCCCAATGACAATACAATCTTACATGATCAGTAGGTCAGCAGTGATCTCTATTGACCTTACAGTGACCTCCCCCAGTAATTCAGTATCTGTATGAAACTTTTCGGATTGTTCATACCTTCTTTGACTCGGTAGAATAAGTTAATAACTACGGATTTTTCAAACTTTCTTTGGCTCGACAGGATATCATGTTCAATTTCTTCAATTTCACTTTACAATTTCTGTCAAAACTAAAAAGTATAAAAGAAAAAATTAAATTTTTTCAACACGCTTTTATTAAAATGCACTAAAAATACAAAATAATTTTTTTCAGACACTCAAAAAATTATTTTGTACTTTTTAGTGTATTTTAATAAAAGAGTGTTTTTTTTTAACCCTCGTAACGGAAAACGATGTGATTCAAATATTAACCTTCAAGAACTGGAGGTCATTTATGATGTAACAAGACACGATGCACCTGATACGCTAGATTCCAGCATTCATGCCACATGAGGTTTTGGTTAGCAACAATACCGGCCACAAGACGCGTGGCCTCTCACTGGTATCGTTGACAACATGAAGTTTATAAGTAATATCCAAGGATTATCTGAGAGCGAATTAAAATTGAAGTTTAACTTTAGTATCAAATCATATTCTTTTACAAAACTGGTAACATTATTGATCAGCTATTGGTTGCACATAGAAACTAGTAAAAAATGCGTCGAAGTTTCCTCGGCGAAATCGAGTTTTCCGTACAGCGTATAATGCTGTATGAAACTCTCAACCATGGCCCATGAAACTTTCAGCCACGGCCCGGTGGTGGCCTGGGTTGTTGGCACCTATTAGGGTGCCAGACGCACGATCATGGCTGACTTTAATGTTAAATAAAATTAAAACTACTGGGGTCAGAGGGGTGCAATTTGGTATGTTTGATGATTGGAGGGTGGATGATCAACATACTAATTTGCAGCCTTCTAGCCTCAGTAGGTTTTAAGATCTGAGGGCGGACAGAAAAAGTGCAGACGGACAGACAAAGCCATGTCAATAGTCTTCTTTTACAGACAACTAAGACTGGAAGTGAAAGAGAGGGTGGATCATTTCATTTGAAATTTAAAGTTACTTAAAGGTTCATGAAACAAAAGAAGGCAGAGTGACCGCCGCTGTTGACTCTCATGACAATGAATTTTAGAGTGTCTGGGGATATACAATTCTTGTGTGTATAACTTAAAGTGACTGATATTCAAAATTCCCTTCTCCCAAAATAAGTCCCTTTCGAGGGAAAAAGAAAAGGTTGTGGGTGGGAATCGTCGAATAGGGAATTGAACTTTTCATAGGCTCTTCTCGTAACAAAGTGCGAATTTAACTTTAATGTTGCATTTGCTCCTTCATGAATCCGCAGAGCGATAATTAACATTTAAACGATGTAATATTACTTATGATTATCATGCTCAAACTAACTAATTATTTTCATGCTTTTTAGCAGGAATGAACCGGCAAACGTCAGGTTTTGTTACATTAAGATAATGTGCAATTTTACAGCAAGTTTATATATTCGTATAGAGTATTCCTTATCTGCATGAAATGTTCCATTAAAGCCTGTTTTGGAGGTTAAGCACACGTGATAAATAAATTCACACGCAAAAATTCAGCATACACACGTGGGTGTGTTTATTTGCTGTTATTCATTTTTACGAAGTTTGTTTTATCTACGAATCAATTATTTTAAAACGAGGTCTCAAAGTAGCAGCGTAAATTCACAATGGAAATTCAGTCAATTTTTCGCGTTATCTTTTGAACCGAACGAATCTCAATGCGTTCAGAGATTCATTTCTCAAAATTTGTTGAGCAAATAATACGATGGATGTTGTGAAAGGAGTTCCATCTGGAGAATATATTGATTATTGGGCTGGTGTTATGCAACTCGATATATGTGTGAATAACTATGTCTCTGTAGGTATTGTGCTATTCGCATTGTCCACAAAATGTTCGTCATACGTTTTTAAAGAAAATTGCTTTGTCAGGCAATTATTTCCCACATTTTAGCTTACACGAAATACCAGGAAAAAGAATAACTTTCCTACAAATATTAAGATTACCGTCATATATTCTTAGGAGAGAGAGAGAGAGAGAGAGAGAGAGAGAGACAGACAGACAGACAGACAGACTTCACAATATATGAAAAGATTACCAAAAATTCATTATCATCTCATCCCTGCCTAGATTTGTATCAGATAACAGCAAGTTTTTCTCTATGATGGCAGAAAGAAGTCATTGCTCCTGTGAGATCTTTGCCATGGATTAAGATTTCCTTTAAGCTCCATGGAACCTCAACAGCATCTAATTACTGCACAAGTTCTTGATTTCTCTCTCTCTCTCTCTCTCTCTCTCTCTCTCTCTATATATATATATATATATATATATATATATATATATATATATATATATATATATATATATATATATATATATATATATATATATATATATATATATATATATATATATATATATATATATATATGTATATATATATATGTGTGTGTGTGTGTGTGTGTGTGTGTGTGTGTGTGTGTGTGTGTGTGTGTGTTGTGTGAGCGAGGCCTTTCGTTTATAAATCCACATTAGTTCTTCAACTAAAAATTTAGTTCAACAAAGCCAAAATAAGTAAAGAATGGCATTTATGACATGTGATGTTACCTGTGCTGAAAGTCACCGTAATCAAACTATTAATGAATCAGAGAGAATAAATAAGCTGAACAATACAACCGTTACAGCTTCTTCCTAACCACACAAAGAACGAGGTAGACACATGAACAGCCACACGACCGCATAATTCAGAGAAAATGTCTCAGTAAAGAACAGGCTATAGTTTACGCGGGAGTCACTATCTCCCGCTCTGTACCGAGACCCGTGCATAGGAGCGTCCTTGACATTCGCTAAATTAGCGCGCAGACAAACCGACCTTTCTTTCGCAATGGGATTTCCGCTCGAGCGTTAAAGAACGCTCTACGCAGTTATGCCGTTGTTATTTTTTGTTGTTGTGTTTTTCCATTCTCTTCCAGGATATGAGATAAAGGCGGTGCAGGGAGCAAAAAAACAAAAACAAAAAACAAGTAAAAATTGCTCCGAAGTTTCTCCGGCGCAACCGAGTTTTCTGTACAGCGTATAAAGGCCACTGAAAATAGATCTATCTCTCGGTGGTCTCGGTATTAGCTGCGGCCCATGAAGCTTTAACCACGTCCCGGTGGTGGCCTGTCCTATATCGTTGCCAGACGCACGATTAATGCTTACTTTAACCTTAAATAAAATAAAGACTACTGAGGCTAGAGGGCTGCAATTCGGTATGCATGATGATTGGTGGGTGGATGACCAACATAACAATTTGCAGCCCTCTAGCTTCAGTAGTTTTTAAGATCTGAGGGCGGACAGAAAAAGCGCGGGCGGACAGACAAAGCCGGCACAATAGTTTTCTTTTACAGAAAACTCAAAACGAAGCCAGCCAGGTACGTTTGGGAAGTCTGCCCTTTGTTATTTTCGTTCAGTGTCCTGAATTTTGGATATTGGCTACACATATTTTTGCTTACTTTTCAAATAAGGAGTAAGTGGATGATTAAGCCTGAAACTTTTTTTTTTAACTACAAGCGTAGGCAAAACTATTAGCTGTGGTCTAAAGCTATCTCAGAAGCAGGGACTAACACTAATTCGTGATTGTTCATAGGTTGAATGAACAATCAATCGTGAATCCGCTTTCCTACTAATCCCGAAATACGTGAAAGGAAACGGTTAATTGTCTTCTTCATATGCTGAATCACCGTTAACTTTGATAAGAAACCTTTTAGAAATAAATCGTACACTTTTTGGTAGTTGAATACAATAGTTAATCACTCTTCTGTGCTGCAGGTGTAAAGCAATTGCAGATTTGTGAACATTTTAATGATTTTTTGCCAGATCATTAAAATGAACGCGGTATTTATTAGAACAATGAAATGTACTCTCAGCATCGACAGCTTTTCATTAATTTTTCAATGTATAGAGGAAAAACACTAAAGCGGACTTGCACCACGAAATGGAAAAATCACGCCACAATTACCCGCTAAGTGGATCTGCGATGTTATTTAGGGCTTCCAGTGAGACATTAATAAGGGCACCAAGGTGAAACGCAGTTGTCACCGCCAAAAGGAGGCCTGTGACACATTCGTCAAGGAAGATAAAACATTTAGAATAATAATCTAGAGCACAGCCATTCTCTGTGAACACCATCTTAATAATAAGGAATAGTACCTTCGGCCGTGCAAAGAAGGAAGAGATCAACTTGATATACAAATTTCAGTGTTCAGGAAGGACTTGTGAGCCCTTACGCAGGCATAGTACCACAGATGTACACCACAAGATCTGAAGTGAAGCAGCCTTTAATCGAAACAGGAGTAATCCACAAGAGTCAAGATCTGGCAGCCATTTGATGCCAGATGTCTTAGTTTCCAAATACAGACACTAAGTAATATACAGACATCCTTCTGCCCAGTGGCGATATCTTAGCAAAGTCTAAGGTCAACAGTTGATGTGATATTCCCCATCAGCAATATCAAAGGCAACAACTGCATGAGGGTGTGAAGTCGCCTCTAACATGCACAGCGATTTACAAGAGAGGAATTAAATGTAACCAGCAAAGAGAAGATAATACGATAGCAGATGAAACTGTAACAGAATCCGGTTGCTGTTTTTCAACCTGTCTGAATACACGCTTTCGACTATATTTCCATATATGTGCTTTAATCAGATCCCTTCCTTTTTCAGCTGCTACACCATTCCTTCTACTGATATCACAATGCACTATCCGGTAAATCCGGAAAACAAGTCTTCCTACAAAAGCAAACGTGTTCAGTTGTCTTCCTAAAATACGTCTTCCTACAAAAGCATATTGAAAGCTTAAGGAAGACAATTTAATCCGTCTGCTTTTGTAAAAAGACGTAGGTTATCGATACAACTGAACCAGTTTGCTTTTGTAGGAAGAGACATTTTCCGGATTTACCGAAACAGCTAAATCAGTTTACTTTTGTAAAAAAAAAAAAAAATGCGTTTTGGGATTAGTAAGATGGGGGATTCACGATTTCACTCTACTCAGAAAATGAAAATTCTAGAAGTATCGTTTGCATAAAATTCTGGGAATTTCCATCAAGTATGAAAGGATTTGATTGAAAAGGTTAGACAGATGACAAGATTAACAGGGGAAGAACAGTTTACGTTTAGGCAAGGAGGAGAGTCTGATGAGCAGATGGTTGACATGGAACTGTTGTGTGAGAAGTTTAAAAGTAAACAAAAAAATCTGTATGTGGTTTACTTTGACCTAATTAAAACTTATATTAAATAGTGAAACAATGTGGGGGTCTAGAGAAGATGTATAGTATAGTGGATAAATTGCTGCGAGTGAAACTTTATGCGAAGGAAGTGAAGCATATGGTTGCAGTTTGTAAAAGGGGGACTGGCAGATTTGGTGTTAAATTATGGCTTATACAAAGATTTTCTGTACTCTTAGCCATTTGATATCTTTTTGGATGGAGCTAAGCTAGAAGTCAGAGAAAGGCTAGTAAATGTTCGTGAAAAGTTGTGAGATAAAAAGTTGGGCTGACTGGAATTGGAATAGCTGGTGTTTGCCGATGATAATATACTGACTGAAGATAATGAAGAGAAACTACAGAGATCATTGAAGTGTTTGAGAGTGCGAGGGAAGAAAGTTGAGAGTAAATATAAACAAAAGAAAGGGTGGAGGATGACAGTTTATTAAAAAGAGTATAAAAGTGTCAGGAGGAGGGAGAGAAGGAAGACATTGAAAGAGATGAATGGATGTCGTGAAAGAGGGGCTGCCTGGAAGCTAGAGGCCTGGAAGATGAAGGTGATTGGCACAGTGTGGCCAGAGGTCTTGAACGCACTTTTGGTAAGTCCTCTGTGTATGTTTATTAAGCAGTTAATGTTATGGAAGTTTTAGCATAGAGGGAGCGTCCACTGTATGTGGCAGTGATCAATGTCTTATATATATATATATATATATATATATATATATATATATATATATATATATATATATATATATATATATATATATATATTACAATGATTATATATTATAACAGACAATGATTACTATACGGAAATACATTACATATGATTTTCACGTCTCAAGGTTAGCCTTATAATCTAAAACTAGCCATATTGGAAATGCATTATCATGCCATGCATTTCCTCCTCCCGTGTGAAAAGTTAATCTTTACCGGTTTATAACTTTATATGCTTACTAACAGCGCATCTCATTGTCAAAGGTATTATGAAGGCGATCTTCATGCCTAATTTAGGTTAGAACCCTGGTTCCTCTTTCCCGTGTGAAATTTTTATTTCTTTTCATTACCTAAGAAGAAAAATGAAACTGGATTCTAAATCAAATCTGTTCGAGTGCAGGCAGCAGCGCATCTAAAATAACGTATTTTAATTTTTAAGTCATTATCCTGGGCAAACATTCTTTCTTCTTTCTTCAAATATCTAGATTTCTTTTCATAAGCCTTTTCACGTTAGAACATTTCCATCAGCTCTTTTCCACCCTCTTGAAGTGAAATTTTGGGATGCTCTTTTTTTTTCGTGTATTTTACATTACCTGAAGAAGAAAAGTGTAATATATACGGCGATTCTAAATCAAATCTGTTCGAGTGCTTAAATTTAATGGCGTATTTTGTGCCATCTTTTCTTTTAACCTTGATTTTATATTATAATGTCTTCTTCATTCGTTTTATGGTCATCCTCAGCCTCCCAGCTCTGTTTTGTTCTTACATTTATCGAACCATTCTTTCTTTCATTTTTATCTAATTCAGCCTTTACTGCATTGCCGTAGCAGGAAATTTAAGTCATGTGTGTGATGTTGTTAGTTACATAAATGACCAAGGGCAATAAATCGGTAGTGAAGCATGGAACATATATAAACTGTAAATAAACCAAGATTTGCGTTAACGTAGAGGAGCGAAAACAATCATTCCCCAAGTATGCATGGAAACCTGGCAAGACTATTTGCTAACCTCTTGGTTGCCCGGTAGGTTATGAATGCCTGGCATTACCACATAATGGTCATAACGAGGATATAAACTGTACCTATCGTAACTGGAGCCACCACGAGACACTGCCTCTGTTGTATTATACTTTTTTATGCTTTATTGTAATTTTAGATACGAATATCAAATGAAATGTCATGACGTGGATTACAAATCAAAATCATATTTTAAGTGGACCCAGGATTTTCAGCGCTTTTAATTAACTTCAGACATAATCTTTTACTGAACCGTTTAAATAGTCAAAGACAAGAGTTAATATTTCAAGCTTTGAGAGAAGCGACCGTTTATTGAAAATAGAATCCTTTGACTAAATTAACCCCATCCACTGAATAGTACCCTCCCGGGGAGGAAAATTGAAATGAATATTCTTTAGATAGTGTCTGAATATATGAGATCCATTTCTGTAATCCATCTGAAACGGAAACAGACAATCAAATTAATGGAATTTTTCTTGCAAAACCAGACAAACAAATAACATCACAGCAGGACTAACAATCACAGTCGAAGGAATCCAGTACATGCGCCCATCGGTGTCTGTAGCGCCTGCCCTTTAACCCTCAACAAGGCGATGTCTCAATTTATTGGTTTGCTGATGTGGGGATTATGAAATCTGTTAAAATGACTAAAGATTTGTGGCCAATTCTTAATCAGAAACTTTCCAACTGATGCCTCTGATCGTCCATGTTGCACACTGCCTCTAAGACCATTAGGTATAAATGAGTCATTTAGCAAGAACGCATGACAAGTATTATAGGACCTCTCAAATGCTCGAGGCTATACTGTCAGTAAACATATTTCGTTTGCTTAAAGACATTTATATCTAGACTTAAAAACTTACCTCATAAACACTATGCTGTCAATCGAACCGTTTATTTGGTCGGTTCTATACTTACACTCTCTTTCTCTCTTTACATACTAGTATTGTACAACAGCCTTGTTTGGCTGTTCTTCCTGAAATTGCCCCTAGTGGTTCTCTTACAGACGTCTATGTCAGTTATATCAGATATAAATCTATGAGTTAACCAGAGAACTACTCAAAAAAACTCATGAGAGAGGACGACCGTGGCCATACTTAACCGCAAAAAACTATATCTTTTAATCCACTTAAATTCTCTCCTACGTGGGTCAGGGACGGTAAAAAGTGCGGAATCAATACTCGACCTGTTTAACCAGATTCCGCAAAATACGTTACGTTTATATCTATTGTTAAAAATAGC
>NC_089752.1:89974047-89996547 GCF_040412425.1 Macrobrachium rosenbergii
GCATCCTGAAATCATTATTTAAAAAACTGTCCCAGTTAAACAGATATATTGACTAGAAACTTTTATTTATTTCTTGGTATAAGGTGGGTTAGGTCCTTTTATGTCCTTTTTGTTTTCTGCTTTTTTTATCTTGTATTCTAAATGCTGTATTTTGAAAATGCCTATTTTCCTGTAATCTTATTCATTATTTAATTAAACTGGTTAAAATTTATTACGAAACGTTAATAAAAAATTATCCTGAGATTAGACGTTTCCATGGTCCACTCAGCTGATATATATATATATATATATAGTTAATATATTTATTTAATATATATATATATATATATATATATAAGTGTGTTCACAGTTCTGAAAAACAAAGTCTTTGATTTTGCTCCACAAGTTTAGTGTCCATGTGAAAAATCACTCACATCTTCGGATCTCACAAGTCCAATTCGAACAACAGTTCCTTTTATCGGTTGCAAGTCGGTTTCGCCAACAGTGTGCTGTATTTTTATGAATTTTATTGATCTCTTTGAAAGAGCTTAATTTTTAAAGTAATCTTATTCATTATTTAACAGATATCTATGATGTAATAATATTATTTATTACGAAACGTTGAAATAAAGAATTATCCTGAGATTATATATATATCATGGTATATATATATATATATATATATATATATATATATTTATATATATATATATATATATATATATATATATATATATATATATATATATTTATATATATAATATATATATATATATATATATATATATATATATATATATATATATATATATATATTTATTTATTTATATATACATATATTTCATATATGCATATATACATATAAATGTGTGTGTGTTCCGTATGTTGGGACCGGATATGATAATGTGATTTTCGAGTGCAACTGCAGGCAGAATCACTGGAGCGGAATAAGTTGCCGCTGACAAAGCAGAGCTCTCTTTTTTGTATTTTTATTTATCTAATTATATGTGTCATATTTATGACTGAGTGATACGTGGATGTCATTCGTTTTAAGCTGAGTTCTGTGTTAGGCTACATAAGCTAGTTTTCCTGACACATAGCCAGAAGAGATATGCATTGGGTATGAAAGACGCAGAGAATGATTTATTTCTAATTTGAACACAAATACAAATTCTTGACTAATTCGGTGCACAGGAAACTCTAACCAAAGAATGTAATCTAAGATATGATGATCTGTTTCACAATTTGGTAAGCACACACGTGTCCACACATACGCGCACACACAAACACGAATGGAATACATATGGATGGATGAGAAAGAGACAAAAGTCATATACTTAGAATCAGTTATGACGGAGTAAGTAAGCGTTACATTAATCTTTTCTATAACTACGAGTTGCGTCAAACATTGCACTTTAAACCACGAACAAATTTGCAAGCAACGAAACATATTCTTACCAAACTTATTATGGGAGGAAAGCAGAAACATGATTACTCCACTACTGACAACATGCAGTTACTGATCCTGATCTTTAAGCCAGAAAAGACGAAATCTTTTCTCTTTCCGCTGCCTGAACCAGAATCTCTAATCACTCGCAGTCACTTCAGTGATCGTTTTGGGCTCCCTCAGCAGACTCCATGTCGCTGGTGGAGCGCCTTAACCGAGACTGCTGGACTGAGAGGGTAACAGGATAAGTTTCTGCTGCCACACAGGGGAGGAAGTTGGTTGGTTCCAGGACTACGGACGATGCGTCCTTCAACAACGAACTTCCCGCTCCTCTCGCTAAGCAAACACAGCTGATGAGACCTAGCAGACAGTGGCAGTATTTGCAAAGACATCTCGCATTACAATCATTTCAACTGGAGTCTCGTCTAAAACTTGGTCTTAGTTAATACTTAAGTTAATAGTTGATCTTGCTCTAGACTTCGTGTCTTAAGTAACAGACTTTTACTTCCATCGTTAAAAATACCCATCCATCCATGCAAATATACTTACGAGCATCACATGCTTAAGTAAGTACACGAGAATAACTAAAAGCGCTTGTATCCTCCCCGAGCAAAAGCTAATACTGTAGAACACGTTGGATGACGAAACAGCGTTTCTTGCAAACAATGTTATACAGTAAGGGAGTAAATATCAAACATTTCTACCTTATGGTGGTAACTACATAATACCATCCTTCACCTTTTCAACTTATGGTCTCAAGACCTGCGAGAATTCTTAAATCCATTATCTATCTATCTACACACACACACACACACACACACACACACACACACACACACACACACATATATATATATATATATATATATATATATATATATATATATATATATATATATATATATATATAAATAAATAATATGTATATATATATATATATATATATATGTGTGTGAGTGTGTGTATGTATGTATGTGTGTGTGTGCTTTCCCGTCTTAAAAGGGTTTGGCTAATCTAAACCCTCTCCTCTAGCGTCTCATGTGCTGACGGTGTCTAGGTAGTAACCAGCCCCGTCAATGCTGATCGTACAAACAGTTGCATAAATAACTCATTATCACTTTCAAGCTTATTACCTAGTTACATATAACTTTGTTCAAGTTATAGGTAGTAGTCATTGTAAGTATGTGTTACAAGTATGCATGCATACGCAATTTTTGCCGATATATAATTTTCGTCGTCTAAAAGGATTTTGTTCATTTTTAATCCTTTCTCGAATGAAATGGCTGTCCTTTAAGAGGAACTTAACTGAGCAGTAATAATTATAATAAACAAGTAAAAAATGCGCCGAAGTTTCTTCGACGGAATCGAGTTTTCTGTACACCGAAAATAGATCCATCTTTCGGTGGTCTCGGTTTAATGCTGTATGAGCCGCGGCCCATGAAACTTTCAGCCGCGGCCCGGTGGTGGCCTGTCCTCTAGCGTTGTCACACGAATGATCATGGCTAAATTTAACCTTAATAAAATAAAAACTACTGAGGCTAGAGGGCTGCAATTTGGTATGTTTGATGAGTGGAGGGTGGATGATCAACATACCAATTTGCAGCCCTCAAGCCTCAGCAGTTTTTAAGACCTGAAGGCAGACAAAAAAGTGCCGGCGAACAGACAAAGCCATCTCAATAGTTTTCTTTTGCGGAAAACTAATAAAAAGATAGGGACGAGTCTGCTAGTTAATTACTGAGAGTGATGACTTTCGCATTAACGTAACCCAATCGCACCCTCAGGTTTTTTCTTTCATTTTACTGTTACTTTCGTCGCATCAGTGTAGTTGTCCTATACCTCTAAATGACTTCTGTTCACAGACTTGTCTCAGTGAGCATCGGTGCAGTCTCAACAACGTCAACTCAACAGTTTTCGCAGGATTCACTCAAAAAAGTGACCGACACTCGAAAGGGATTCAAAAGGACGACCTGACAAATCTCATCATCATTCAGTATCAGAATTCTAGTCTTTCTGACATTCGGGCTAAAAAAAAAAGTGACAGTAACAAAATTCATGATCTTTTTCATCTTTTTTTTATGAGCAGGAAAAAATCATCGTAATGATTCTCGATCACCTGTGATCCAAACGACATCTGTTGCTTTAACTGTGGCTAATATCAAACATCATTTCAAATAACCAGCAGATAATTTTCAGAACCCATTCTATGTGCAATCAAATGTTAATCATTAGTTAAATTCTTGAATATGAAAACATAATAGACGTAAGTCCACACTAATTTATTCCTATATTTCGAGTTAACCAATTTGTTACATTTCGAAATAACTTTTCGAAATAGATTTTCTTTAAAGGGTCGTTTTAAATGAATCAAAGTGGGACGTAAAACTATTTTATAATACTAAGAGTCTACTGATAAACACCTTTCGTCACTGGCTCCAGACTCAAGAAGAAATAAGTTTATGTGTACAATCTTTCATACACAAGACGGACCGTGATGCCAGGAACTTTGGAGAAAGATGAAAAGAAGGAAAAGGCGGAGAACTAAAAGTGACACACGCGCAAGAGAAAGAGAGAGAGAGAGAGAGAGAGAGAGAGAGAGAGAGAGAGAGAGAGAGAGAGAGAGAGAAACGCCTCCAAAAAAGTTTAATAAAAGAAGAAAAAACCTGACATCCTTAATAAGAGAACTGTTAGGTGCTCATGAAGTAACAAAAAGCCTCAATTATCCTAGTGCTTCATATAAACTTCATTTTCGATTTGATTCCAGACGCCTCGTCCTCCAGTCTTATTGTATTTCTCTGTTTCTGGCCTTAGGCAGCAGTTTAATGTGAAATAGATAAAAACGAATACAGTATTTTCATCCTGACCTTGCAAATGCTGGCCTGAGGGATTTTCACGTTACTGCATTCACTGGAGACAATTTTCAAGAATGACTCAGCTTGTCTTCACATTTCTGACACTCATGGGTGGCTTGTAATTATATACAGTAGTTGATACTTATCTACTGTAAAAGAAGAGATTGGTGACGTGAAAATATTTATACTTTATTGTCACCCTTTTCGTGAAGTTTAAGAAATAACAACAAGCAAGTTGTAGAAGACTTGAATGTTTCGGTGAAAAATAGCAATAAGCAAATCTCATGGAAAGGTATTGGTCATTACGTACATATATACTGCATACACACACACACACACACACACACACACACACACATATATATATATATATATATATATATATATATATATATATATATATATATATATATATATATATATATATATATATATATATATATATATATATATCTTGTAATTTCACAATGGTCCCGTGGATGAAGTATATAATAAGTCTCACGTGAAAATGAAAGGAATTGGTACCAAGACTTTCAACTTTTATTCCAAAGTCATCTTCAGGGTACTGAACAGAGTTTAGAGAATAACATATACAAGAAAGCAATATGGGTCACAGATAACAATAAAATAAAATGAGTCAACAAGCCATTTAAGTATGTAAACAACATTCATTCAAAAAACAAAAACATACTTAGTGGAAATATGTAATTACTGCAAATGCCAGTACAAAACTATCTGTTTGTAAAATCTAACAGCTTGTTTTACTCTTGCATCCTTAAGAATAAAGCTTTTTAACAATTTGTCCATCTTAAAAAGACCATCGCTCAAATTCATATTACTAAAGAACTAATGAGGCATCCTTCGACCAACAATCTGTCATGCAACGAGGAACTCTTTTAAAAACAACTGCAGCTGAATTCCAATCTATTGGGTGCCCAAAGTCTCTTACGTGACAAAAATGGCGCTGAGCTGGTTGCAACCGTACATTATATTTATGCTGTGTGACTCTCTTATTTAGTTCCTACCAGATTGTCCAATATAAGGTAAATTACAAATTGAGCAATCAATTTTGTACACCCTCCTGCTGGCATTTCTGGTTTGTTACAAACAACAAATTCTTGATAGACGAAGTATTACTAAAAAAACATTTATTTTCAGACATTTCAGGCTACGTACAATCGATAAAAATTCACATCGGTATGGCAAAACTAAAATATTTTCAGTGTCATAATTCCTTGACCTTTCATGACTATAAAATGTTTTTGGCACTTTGGAGGCAACCATCGATAAAATTCGAAGGATAACATAATTCTTCTGCAGTTATAGATGTTCTGAATTCCTCTGCTAAAAATTCAGGATCACAAATTCTGTATGCTCTTAAAAACATCCCTGAGAAGACTGATCGTTTTATCTTGGGGTGATGGCTGGAAAAGTTGTGAATGAAAGCATTTACTGCTGTTGGTTTCGGTATAGTTTGAATTTAAATCCGTTGTCGGTTCTCATAACGTTGTGTCAAGAAATGGTAGAGTTTTATTCTATTCTGCTTCCAACTTTGAACTTTATGGATGGAACCAGGCCATTCAAAATTTCTAAAAACTCGTAGGGGTCACGATCCAAAGGCCACCGGCATATTATGTCGTCGACGCACCTGTACCATGTCAAAGTAAACGTAATGACATTTGGTAAGTATCTGATTTCATAAAATTCCATGTATATATTTGAGAGGGTTGCAGATAAACAACTTCCCATTGCCAAAACCAAAATCTGTCTATAAAGAACCATTAAACATAAAAGTATTATCAACGATGCACAACTTTATCAACTTAATAAAAACATGATGGGGGAATAGAATATCAATATCATTTATTTTTTCTTGTAGAAACTGTAGTAAATCATCAATGGGCACTTTTGTGAACAGTGAATTGACATCAAAACTAATCAACCTACAATTTGTATCTTTACCTTTCAACTTTGTGATAAGGTCTTCCGTATTTTTTAATATGTGCCTTTGATATGTTTCCTATAAGCGGATTTAACAAAGAGCCTAACCATTTTGACAGATGATAAGAGGCTGAGCTATCGAACTGATAATGGGCCTGATTGGTTGACCTTCTTTATGAATCTTTACTGTGCCATACATATAAGGAAGAGTGGCAGAGAATTTTTTGGCTAGTTCATGGTGGGACTTTAACAAGGATTTAACAGTACTGTTATAATGCTTATTAACCTTATCGGTGGGATCTCTCAACAGTTCCTCATAAGTATCCTCATCGGATAACAGTTGGTTGGCCTTTTCGATATACGAATTCTTACTCAAAATAACAATGCAGTTTGACTTGTCAGCCTTAGTGATATGAATATCTTTATTAGCTCGTAAGTTTTTAAGTGCCATCTGAAATCTCAGAGGTATAGTATGTTTTAATTTCGAATTACATGCGGCGTACACACATCCCTTCGCCGTTAATGCCACTCTTCCTTATATGTATGGCACAGTAAAGATTCATAAAGAAGGTCAACCAATCAGGCCCATTATCAGTTCGATAGGCTCAGCCTCTTATCATCTGTCAAAATGGTTAGGCTCTTTGTTAAATCCGCTTATAGGAAACATATCAAAGGCACATATTAAAAATACGGAAGACCTTATCACAAAGTTGAAAGGTAAAGATACAAATTGTAGGTTGATTAGTTTTGATGTCAATTCACTGTTCACAAAAGTGCCCATTGATGATTTGCTACAGTTTCTACAAGAAAAAATAAATGATATTGATATTCCTATTCCCCATCATGTTTTTATTAAGTTGATAAAGTTGTGCATCGTTGATAATACTTTTATGTTTAATGGTTCTTTTATAGACAGATTTTTGGTTTGGCAATGGGAAGTTGTTTATCTGCAACCCTCTCAAATATATACATGGAATTTTATGAAATCAGATACTTACCAAATGTCATTACGTTTACTTTGACATGGTACAGATACGTCGACGACATAATATGCCGGTGGCCTTTGGATCGTGACCCCTACGAGTTTTTAGAAATTTTGAATGGCCTGGTTCCATCCATAAAGTTCAAGTTGGAAGCAGAACAGAATAAAACTCTACCATTTCTTGACACAGTCGTTATGAGAACCGACAACGGATTTAAATTCAAACTATACCGGAAACCAACAGCAGTAAATGCTTTCATTCACAACTTTTCCAGCCATCACCCCAAGATAAAACGATCAGTCTTCTCAGGGATGTTTTTAAGAGCATACAGAATTTGTGATCCTGAATTTTTAGCAGAGGAAATTCAGAACATCTATGCAATTGCAGAAGAATTATGTTATCCTTCGAATTTTATCGATGGTTGTTCTCCAAAGTGCCAAAAACATTTTATAGTCATGAAAGGTCAAGGAATTATGACACTGAAAAATATTTTAGTTTTGCCATACCGATGTGAATTTTTATCGATTGTACGTAGCCTGAAATGTCTGAAAATAAATGTTGTTTTTAGTAATACTTGTCTATCAAGAATTTGTTGTTTTGTAACAAACCAGAAATGCCAGCAGGAGGGGGTGTACAAAATTGATTGCTCAATTTGTAATTTACCTTATATTGGACAATCTGGTAAGGAACTAAGTAAGAGAGTCACACAGCATAAATATAATGTAATGGGGTTGCAACCAGCTCAAGCGCCATTTTTTGTCACGTAAGAGACTTTGGGCACCCAATAGATTGGAATTCAGCTGCAGTTGTTTTTAGGAGTTCCTCGTTGCATGACAGATTGTTGGTCGAAGGATGCCTCATTAGTTCTTTTAGTAATATGAATTTGAGCGATGGTCTTTTTAAGATGGACGAATTGTTAAAAGCTTTATTCTTAAGGATGCAAGAGTAAAACAAGCTGTTAGATTTTTTACAAACAGATAGTTTTGTACTGGCATTTGTAGTAATTACATATTTCCACTAAGTATGTTTTTGTTTTTTGAATGAATGTTGTTTACATACTTAAATGGCTTGTTGACTCATTTTATTTTATTGTTATCTCAGACCCATATTGCTTTCTTGTATATATGTTATTCTCTAAACTCTGTTCAGTACCCTGAAGATGACTTTGAATAAAAGTTGAAAGTCTTGGTACCAATTCCTTTCATTTTCACGTGAGGACTTATTATATATATATATATATATATATATATATATATATATATATATATATATATATATATATATATATATATATATATATATATATATATATATATATATATATGTATATATATATATATATATATATATATATATATATATATATATATATATATATATATATATATATATATATATATATATATATATATATATATAAATATATATATGTATATATATATATATATATATATATATATATATATATATATGTATATATATATATATATATATATATATATATATATATATATATATATAGTTATATATAGGCTATACATATTATGTATATATATTTAAACAGGATGGTATTTAGTGCTAGATACCATCCTGTTTTGAATAAGGTCCTGCTATCAATTGTGTTGATGCACAGAACAATTGTGCAGTGATAATATATATATATATATATATATATATATATATATATATATATATATATATATATATATATATAAACATATATATATATATATATACAAACATATATATATATATATATATATATATATATATATATATATATATATATATATATACACATGCACACATAACACAAAACAGAGGTTCTTAAATATTTCATATGCAAGTAGACTCCTTCCGGTCTTGGTATCCACGTATCTGAGTAAACTAAAAACATTTGATTCGTCTTTGAAAGCATTCCAGCAAAATATTTCCAAAATATGAGACAATTATATCGAGAAGAAATCCTTGTTGCTTTTTCACATTATTATACTTTGACTCTCATGATGGGTATAATTCAAGAAAGTTTGAAAGGAAAAGATCATGTAGACTACAGTTGATCTTGATTTTATGAGAAACTTCTAAAAAAAATTACTGTTTGTTAAGAAAATAATTTTCATAAAAAGTAGACAATTTCTTACAACCTTGACAGGATGATGAATTACTGAAACTTGAATCTGCATCAGCATTTTTACTAAAATAGATAAGATGCCACGTTATCGCAATAGACTTTTTTGAAGAATTATACTTGTTTCGAGTAAAACTTGAATGTTTCTGCATAATTGTCTATAATGTGTCAAGGAAATTGCCTATAAGGGGCCATGCCAGTCCTTAAAAGCATTCTGTTCTACCCGCCTTAGTATTGCTTGTCATTTTACCCTTGCGTTAGTCAAATGATACCATTGCAATATTAGTATCCGAATCTCAAGTTACCCAGTAAGAAGTCGATTGCTACATTCCTAGTGAGTTTAACACGCAGACATTGTAAACTACATTAAAATAATTTTAGGCTTTTCAACGAAAAAAATCTTTTTGCAAGAAACGTCCAGCGCCCCTGTGGCGATATGGAATATCCTTGAGACTACAGTTCTTTGTGAAAAATTCTGTTGATCTGAAACGAGAGCTCATGCGAATGCAAATGGTAACAGATCTCCACCAGAGCTCCCGGATAATTCCAGAATTAGCGTCCAAATCTCTTCACGTTCCACAGAAATTCCATTGACTTTCAGTTAATAGTGACTTCCTAACACATTATCATCAGGTAACTCTAATTCATGTGATTTGCTTTTATTGATCAATAAAGAACAGATGGAAAGAAGAAAAGGCAAAATAAGTGCAAAAATAAATAAAATGGAATCAAATTAAAAAACAAGCGTGACCTTTCGGCATATTGCCATACCATATACAGTTTATCGTTTAGTAAGTAGAGGACCTAGACCACGTAGTCCTCATCCCACTGAGATGAACCATTCTTCATTCTCTCTCTCTCTCTCTCTCTCTCTCTCTCTCTCTCTCTCTCTCTCTCTCTCTCATACATAAATAAAAATCGGAAAGAGCAATATCCTAAGTCAGACCATGGTATTCCTAAAATGAAATAAATGCTCTCACACATGATAATATGAGATACTCAGATTCACACAAAATCGCCTAATTTTGGACCCATTACTTAAACTTAGTAAAATTAAGAGGAAATATTAATTGGCTGGCACTATTATTGTTCTGCACAGTACCTGTATGAATTTTAAAGTTGTTACCTGACAACAATACTCACTGAGGCACCTGTCAAGAGCAAAATCTTGAGCAGTACGTGGACACAGCCGTACAGACTTCTTTGCGTCGCTCTCCCTTGTACCTTAAAACGTTGCATTTCCAGCTTTGTGCAAAAGGAAATCAGAGTTGTTTTTCTCCGTTGAATCTTTAATGATCTTGACGAAAGTAAACACGAACGTAATTAAAAACACGACTTGATAGCTCACCTTTCTGGAAATGCAAGGGTTCATTAGTTTTTTATTGTCTCTTGATAATATACCAATTAAAGTATTGAGAGAATTTAGGCATGTGGAATTCACGTATGTTGCTTCCTGAAGAAAATTTTCCCCAATAACGCTTTGAGTGGAAATCGATTATTTTAGCAAACGTATCTGCTGCCTCTGTTACTATTCATGCTCTAATGCTAGTTTAAGAAAGTAAATGAATAAAGCAACGATCTCACGAAGTCAATTCCGAGGGTGAATGCTACGCTATTTATTGAATAACTAACATAATCGTTTGTGTTTCAAGATCGTGCACAGACTAGAGGTTCAAAATTCAAACACACTTTCTATTGTTCCTTTTATACTTGCAAAGTCCGCAGAATATGCAAAAGAAATTGATCAGTGGTAAAAAGCATTACTAAATGAAAATTAATAGATAAAATAAATATGAAAATTTTATTGCCGGATGGTACTATATAACATCGAATATACTAGAAAATTTTACGCAGTTAGCAAACTAGGAAGTTCCTATATTCTTTGTGGACTATACTCCCAAAATGTGTCCTAAATCTTGCTACATTAACTATCATGGTCATCGAAGCATATACAATTTGCTGTTTGCTTTCGCTTTCCACGCAAATGTTGTCCTGCTAGCTAACAGGACTTATCCTCGACCTATTACTGCAAGATATTACGAGATTTACTGGCGACTTAAAAAAATGAGTCAGGAAAGGAGTCAGTTTTAATATACTTGTATTTGTCTAATTACAAAGACGTGGGAGCTGTTTAAGATCGATGGCCACGCAAAAATTAATCTTGTACATCACGAATCCCGTGAGTATTCTAACCTCAGCAACGTAGGTTATATTTTTCATGCAATTTTCATCCAGTCAATAATATCCATCTTCCTCCTTGTTCCATAGAATTGCAATTCCGCTTCTGTTCAAAATCAAAGACATCTCTTTTCTGAATACTAAAACCCTTACCACTCACCCAAAACAAGAGTGAACTAGTCATTAAATGATAAAAAGAGCAGAAGTCTGAGAACTCTGCCTGGCAATTGTCCAACTTCTGTTGTTTTTCATGAAACTTTGGCTTTACCACTGGTTGTTTGCAACTTTTGTGCATTGTTTTTGTTTTCTATTCTCTTTTATCTCGTACCACTCATCGTACTGAAATTTCTTTATTGTTTTTCTGTCGTCGCAATTGTAATGGTCATCGACGTATGCATGGGTATGTGTTAGGGTACCTAATGCTGGTCTCTTGTGAATCTTTTTATGGAGGTCATCAGATTCCGTTCTCTTACTATTTTCATCCAAGGACTCGTTACGAGTAGGTATATAAACGAATTGCACAAATGGCATCCAAACGGACACTGCTTTTATAATTCAACAACAATGTCCTTCCTCAAGCAAAATGTACTTACTAAACCAATAAGTGGAGGAATCTTTTCCAACAATCATAAGAAAATATCGCACAGATCTCATGGTAACGATGTAAAAACTTGTTTTGATCCCTTCTTGACACTGAGATAACAGTAAAATTATCATGTATTTATAACTTTATGTTTTGCTCGCTTATTGAGCAAGTTTTTCAGCAACTTCATTTGAAAAATGTCACGATCAGTTGAACTGGTCGGATCCATTTTTCTTATCAAGTAGCATGTGCCATTGATCCCAATTCCCAATTTAACGTCTTTATTTTCGACCAGTAATGTCACGGGTGTTTTATTGTAGCTGTTTAAAGACCAGTTGTTACAAATAAGATACGCATTACTTTAAACGCAAAAAGTAGATTATTTTGACCGAGTTGTCCTAAAATCAAACACTAACCTCTGGGTATTCATTTGAGACCGAATTGCAAGTGTAATCTTTCCTGTGTATGGAAAGTAATAAAATAGTCTTGAAAGCTAATATACTGAATGATATATAAATACACAGAACATCTATATTATGCAATAAATATTTAAAGTGGTCAGCAAAAAGGACGTAAGGAAATTAGACCTCGCATGCTAAGCATTTCCATAGAAACTCTGGTCTGGACTGTTATGGTTTTTTCTTTTACAAAAATTCTTAGTGAAGCCATGAGTTCAAACGTAAAATTAAAATTTAAGTCTTTTAATGCTCATGAATATAGCTTATGGGTCTGTACTTTCTGTGCTTCTCCATTTTATTCAATTCTCTGTAATTTTCTACCCTGTTAGTTAATGAATATCTTCCCTTCTCACTGACATAGCTGACTCAGTAGAGTGAAGACTATGTATTTACTTAGGCGAGGCAGATGGCTGATGTAGTTCGTTCCAGATTCGGCTGGCCTTATGTCAGAACGGGCTCTTCCTCCCGGGTTGCCCGCAACGCTGATGATCGCTCTCTTGGTGGAGAAACATATGAAGCTTCTATCCCCAGATGTTTCTCCACCCTGAGAACGACCATCAGCGTTTCAGACAGCCTCATAGGAAGAGCCCATTCTTACATATATATATATATATATATATATATATATATATATATATATATATATATATATATATTATATTTATTTGTCCACTATAGAAATCCAAACTGCTTGACAGACCCACACAAAATTTTGCACACTACTTCTATGTCATCCTAGAAAGGTTTATAATGGAAAATCAAGCCCCTACCACCGTGGCAGACATAAACATAGACAAAACAAATAAAATTTTAGTTTTTAGTCCACCTTTTCTTCAGTAACGTTATGGGAGTCACCAGTAGTTTGGGTGGAAAGCTCCAACTTTTCTGTTGGTGACATCATTAAACTCCTCCCACTGCAAACCCTCAGACCTATGGTAGCCCGACAAATGCGAATTTCCTCATTAATTCGTTAGTTTCTTCTTCATTTCTACCTTCGGAATTCGCTAGAGCGACTGCTTCGTGACGTTATGGTGACGTATTTCATTATAAAGCCGGTTTAAATGAGGTCTGGAATAATCAAAATATCACCTTGGACACTCCAGAGGTTGACAGTTGGAGTTAATTATCGTGCGAATTGGCAAAATCTCTTCACTGCATGCAGAAGATGAGTTTCTTTTCACGTTGCTTGGTACTGATTACCAGGAAGATAATGAATGAAAATTCTAGATTAAAACTTTACATGAATGTAGATCAATACATTTGGAAATCTTTTCCGAAAGGCACTTGCAGAATTTGTGTATGGAGGGTAAATGTATATGGTGCAAATAGGGATTAAATTAAGAACTGGAAACTACTGCACTTCCAGGAACGTCGAAGTGCTCACAGCTTAAACAACACATCAATTTCATACCTCTTACTGATGTAATCTCACACAGTAAGAATAGTATTCCTGTCATTTAGGAAAATAAAACTATTATTTATGGCTATATATTAGAATGATATATACTCATTTCAATCTTTTATCAACAAATATTTATTCAGAACAATAAATAACCAACTGCCTAACATTCCTCCAAGAGGAGAAAGATTTTGTTTGATTGATTTTGATTACATTATTAAAGATGCCAACATGCTTGGTGAGAATGACTGGAGGAAGATGACAGTACAGTTATAGATGCCGGAAATACGACATGATTCGTCCTTGGGGATATGACACTGATGATGCTTAGTGGTAATTTTTCTTGATCCATGTAATTATAAATTTGATAATGAGTTTAATTTATTATGTTATGTTAAAAAAGTCCCTGAAACCAATGTAAAAATATATCATATGAAGTTAACCTGTGAGGTCAAAGAGACAGAACTGAGTTGTAATTTATTTACCTGGGCACAGTGTTTACTTAACCTTATTGCCAAGTAAAGTGTTAAAAACAGTCAATCAATAAAATGACATAATGCAGTGATAAAATATATTTTTAATACAAATACATTTTTCTGTGTTTAATATGAAACTGTTGATGGGCAATCTTTACAAGCCGTATAGGCTTTTTTAAATAGGGGGTGGAAGGATAGGAAAGAAGTAAAAAGGCGTAACAGAGTATAGACTAAATATTTTTTATTAAAAAAGACGTCTATTCTCATACAATATTAATGGATGAGTTTAAATTAGAACTGAGGGGTTGGTTCAGTTTTTTATGAATTGGACAGTGAAGTTTACTTTCATTATAGTAACACATATCATAAAAAGACATCATTGGCCTAGGCCTATACCAAATTGTCTGTATCACATGGAAATATTGTTTTAAATTTTTATTGTATGATTTGGACTAATAACTGCCTACAAATAGCGTTGAAGGGTCTAACAGTGAAATGAATAAAGCCTATACATAATTTATTCATATTCTGATCAGAGAATCTGAGATACTTCCCAAATGAAATACAGCAGCAAACTGTCATGAAATTGATGCTAACCTGTCCACACCTGCAATTACCTTTAGTCAGTCGGAAATTATTTAGGTAAACTACCATCAGTTCATCAGTTCCGGTGAGTGGACTGTCTCCAACAACAAACTGTTGTCAACACATAAATTTTAACGGCAGTTTCGATGAACTGACAGAAGAAATGACAGGTAAACTTGATCGTGAATACACGGCCTAAGGTTGCTGAATTCTATGATAGTGAATGGGTACACTGGGAGAGAGTGAGAGAGAAAGTGAGAGTACAGAGAGAGAGAGAGAGAGAGAGAAGAGTGGGTGTTAGGGAGGAGAGAGAGAGAGAGAGAGTTGATCGGAAGTCATTCAGCGTTTTTCTGGGAAGTGCTAGGTTGGTCAGCTAGTATATTATATACGTAATTCTAATAGCCACAATGCCCTCTAAACTTTTTTTAATTATTAGCGCTTTTTTGGATACGCTTGTCACTACAAAGCCTTAAGATCCAAGTGCAAGGAATTTGGAGCTGTTATGATGCCCGGTATCGGGAAATGAACCCGGGTCCCATAATTATAACGAGGTCACGTTGCCGACCTGACCAAGAGAAAGATAAAAGTTTATTGCCTCTCGTACATATATGTACCTGTCGAATTCAGATATATTTATTAGAGTTGGAATAGACCATTCTTCACCGTCGTAGCCAAGTGGGCAATCGATTTTATTTCTTTTAGGCTGAAATATATTTGCAGAACTACAGTTCACTTATTACCAGATACATGTATTTCAGACTAAAAGCAATAAAGACGGTTACCCACTTGGCTACGATGGTGAGGATGGGTCTATTCCAGCTCTAACAAATATTTCTGAATGCAAATAAGGAATAAGTGCAGCATGTCTCCTCATGAATGACGATTCACAATCCTCCACTGAGGCCTTGGTTGTCACTATTAACGAAACATTCTTCTTTTTTTAAGAATTGAAACCAGCAACGCTGAAACAATTCATGGCATCAGAAATTCTTTGCGTCCTCTCTTTTGATTCGTTAATCTTTCCGCCTTTCTTCTTTCGACTCGAAGAGAGACATTTGTTAACGGCAAACTATTTATCCGTTAGATTTGCCATTTTCCTTTCATTCGTCTTAAATAAGGATTCGTCAGTCTTGACCCTTAGTCTTTGTTACCAACGCACAATAGGAAAAAACGAGAGAGAGAGAGAGAGAGAGAGAGAGAGAGAGAGAGAGAGAGAAAAGTGGCATCGGCAAAAAAGGGGAGTTTCCACGGGCGCTGCATCTGAGGATTTTTTGCTACTTTTTCTGTTAACCTTTTACTCTGATATTTCTTTTTTACCCATTGCCGTGTTATCACGAGTTATTTCTTGCTCCTATAACGGCTTTTCCGTCTTGGAAAGGGCAACTTGTGTTGGGTATTCTAATCTTAACAAGAACAGTTTCAGATACATCTGTATGTAAATGTCGTGTTATACTTATTGTCGTGCGATACATATTAATGAAACATATTGTGAATCTTAGGTCTTGGAAGATAATATTGATATTGTTCCATTACAGTTTGCAGGGACAATTAGCCACAAGCAATTGCTAATAACTACCCGAATTGAATAATGAAATTACCAGAACCAGAGCATGTTGCCTGAATTTTTCTTCCTGACTGTAAACCATCCTTAGACTGATATTCCCATTCCAGTATTCACAGGAAAGAATAATCTTAATGCCTCTGTACACCATCATGATAACACATGCACACAGGTTACAATTTTCAGCCTTTAAAGAAGGAATAAAAGCTGTTTTACTATGTGACCTAAGTCGACCCAAACAACATAACAAAATGGTGAAACTTCAGTTATATATAGATAAATAAATAGTTAAACGGACAGATACAATTTCTCTCATAAAAATTAAATACGGTTTGAAGTAAGACGCATTTTCCAAATGAGCAATCAAACCAATAGCAAGGCTATATAATTTGAGACTCAAACGGCAAAGTATCAAAAAAAGCCATATACCTAGGTCTTTTATTAAAGGATTAAGATCGACCAAGAGGAGCCCAAAGGAGCTTTCTCCTACATGAAATCCGTCAGCGCTGTGTAACTTCCAGTTCTGCCCTACCACTCGAATTTGGTCTTACAACAAACAGACACTTGGACAATTAAGCTCTAAGTGTTCAACCTATCCTGAGGCAAGGACTGATTCCAAGATCCGTGGTGACTCATCGAGGCTTCCGCAGGCGCTATAACTAGCTTTCCGAAAACTGTCGTTGTTGTGAACTTTCAAAACAAAGAATAATTCGCTAGAACTCAATTTACATGTGTGAATTTTGCATTAGTAACTAACAACGCTGGAGAAGAATGAGGAAAAGAGTCACAGTGCTGGGTAACAGCTAGAAGGGCAACGACATTGAAGACGAAGTCACAGAAATCAAAGGACGCCAGCTGAGGTAAGAACTTCACTACCGAGGCTAGTTGATGCATAAAGACTATCATTATACCTAACCATTAACACTTATCATGACACTGGATAATAGACGAAAAATTTATTTGGATCTTTAAGGATGCACTGACTTTCCTTTTAATATATAAGCCCTAGCCTATACTTTCGGACTGAGTATCTAGTGTTTCATGCATATTTGACAGTTGTCACTGGTGCATTATACATTCTTTTTTCAATTTTTGTTTCCTTGGCTTTCTAAATCAAACAGTTTTAGGGGCCACCCGTATGAAAACAGATTTTTGGGGTAAGAAATCCAAAGAAGTTTGTTGGAACACCAGTTAAGGTAAAATTGCATCAAACACAAGATGAGCAGTCGAAATGTATACGGTTAATGTCTGTAACGGGAAATAATCACAAATCAAACTTTATAGTACTGAGATATGGCTAGGGCAGTTACATTGACATATTCAAATCTAACCTTCCCTAACCTAATGCAGTGCCAGGTCCTACCTGATCACGAGGCCTAATGTACTGTCAATTAAAGAGTAACATACGGAAAGGCACCCAGACCTAACCCAGCTTAGTGTAACTTTGATAATACTATGATAGCCTGTTTTAATTACGAGTCAAATACATGACTCATAAATTTTCTGATTTTTTATTAATCTTTAGTTTTTAACCATTTAGTTTTGTGTTCCTTCTTCTCCCTTCTTCCTAACAATTAGGGGAACAGGGGTTTGGGTGTGGGGAAAACCAAAAAGTAGTGCAATGCACAGGTCAGAAAGTTAGGAGATGTATAGAAAGCAACATAATCAGATGAAAAATTCATGGATCAGAAATATTTAATGGAACAATCACAGAAGATTTCATGAAGCATGACAACATAGCAAGGACAGTTACAGAAATGCATCTTACCCTAACTTTCCCTGGGGTACTAGGTCCTTAAATTGACTAGGAAACTGTGCACCCCCCGGCCCCCAATCCCTAATTGACCTAGAATGCCATTAAAATGTCAGCGTAAACTACAGGAGTGCATCCTTACCTTACCCATGGTGGTGGCACCTTACTTGGGCAGGGGACAGGCGCCCAACGGAACATGACCTAGAATAACATAAAAAGTCTGAGTACTATGAGTAGAATACAGGTGTGCATCCTAGGTTAACGCGCCAAAACCAAACCCAACCTTAACCTAGCCTAGGGCTCTTTTTCTTACGTAGCTGGTTGAAAACTATAAAAATTAAGTGCCTCCTAAAATAAATTTATCAAGGACACTAGGTCCTTAACCGTGACTCCTCACGTAACAAGGTGCATCCTATTTAACTTAATTTAGAGTGTAGTGAACATACTTGGCCAGGAGCTTTGGCCCCCATGACTCCCCCTAACCACCCCCCAACACCTGAGAGCATCATCAACACACTTTTCACAAGGTAGCCATAGTTAACACTTTGAGATTTTGGGGGTCCAAACTCGTTGGTAGTAAAAAAAAACACACTTTTCTGGTCTGTTGTTTATATGCGTAGTTTTTTTCTTGCAGCAAATTTGTTTTTCAAAATAACGTGCTAGTTTTGATGTCATGAAGCCAAATGATTAAAATAGTTTTGTTTCTTTGAAAGTGTAAAATAAAAAAATTTATAGTAATTTTGTTTAGGTTAACCTACAACAGATTTACTTTTTGTAATTTTTTTTCAAAAAACCTTATGAAGTATTCTTACGGCTCCCAGGATGATAGATACTACTACTGCTTAAACTTGCTACAATCTCCTTATTTCCATCTTTAGATTTTAGTTTTTATTTTTTTATCTTTTATGCTGCTACTCTACCATTGTCCTTTATCCTTGTGCCTCATGGGATGGCCAAATCTATCAGAGATAATTTCTGGTTTACTTTACAAAGACAAAATCAGGTCTTTTAGCCTGTATCACAGCAAATGGCAATGCATGAGTCAAGCAAAGTTGTTGTGCACCATGACAAAGTATGATCAATTCCCTTTTCAACGACATTTTGCTGTTATTTATGACAAGTTTTTACATTTAAAAAGACGTAAAGAAAAATATACTCTGTACACACTTTTACGATTTTCAGTTTTGAACTGGAGGAATTGTATTTTTTTTTTAGGCTTATGTGTTTTCGGTACAGGAGACAAAGTCAAACTATCTGCAACTGCCCTCCAGACATCATAATACACTACCTATTGACAAAAGATTTGTGGCTGATTTTTATTTTTGTTTATGTGTCTTTTACAGATGACATCAAGGAACGGACCTTGCACATCATTTGACATCACTCGAATCTCAAAGGGTTACACAGAAACTGTTGTGAATAATGGCTGAAGTCTGAAAGCACGCAGGTACACTAACTGAGTATTTTATGCAGTTTTAGTTGCTTGAAAAAATAAGTAATTATTACGTAACAACAAAACAAATTAGCGTCAGTAATTCCTTGCTTATACTGCATGTGCAACAAGCACCTGTCACCTTGCAATACCCAAGAACTGGTAATGAGAAAACTTCAAAATGAAACACCTTCAAAACAATAATACTGTCCATACAAATGATGCAGCCCTTCACGCTCCTTTATCAGTTGATAGACAACTTATGATTTATTTGTCACCCACATTTTCAGTGGAAAAATGCCAGTATAATTATTTGACCTTTTTTATATTAAATTCCATATGGACTATGAATCAAAGTATCACTGCATATCTGTATCTGGTCCTGCCTAACTGGCTTGATCCACTCTTAACTAAAGTTGACACAGTGGTCTAATCCATAGTGAAATACAGTAATGTATCCCAGTCTAACCTAACCTAGTGTGTTGTTTTGTATGAATCGGGACCCATAACTTACATTAACTTTCATTGCTAACCATAAGCTTCTTTTTTTATATATATATATATCAGTCCAATGTGGTTATGTGGAGGTTAAGAAAATCAGCGAGGGGATTCAGTGTGAGGCCTTTTGAAATTTGAATTAGCTAAGAATTCTAGGTAACTACTACATCAGCGGGAAAGAGCAGTTTTCACAATCACTATTTTAAGCATTTAGAAAGGTGTAATTCTGTAAAGAGCATTACAACAAGTTTTACATAGGGTATCGGTAACAAATTAAATTTTGATTTTTATAATAAATGTATATGAAAATATGACGGAACCCCTTAATATTCATGCAACACACATGCCATAAATCACTTGCGTAATGGCCCTTCTTTTGGTATTATAACATGTGACTGCTGGATATTTCCCTTGAGATGAGTTATTTGTGTTTCTGTGGTTTCTAGCTGGTGTCATAGACCTATCATGATTATTATACCCATTTCTGTCTAACCCAATGAGGACGATGGGTCTGTACAAATAATTTAACTAGGATTTCTGCCTAAGTTTTTCTTTACTCATTCTCGATTTCAATGGCATCATCTTTGTAAAGTCCCCGCTCACCGGGTTCTCTATGGTAGACATCCCGTTTTCTACGGTGCCTTCACATGTGACCTAAGATCGAACGGTCGCAACCTTATATCATTATTGTGAATTCTTTATTTATTATCTATTCATTTGCCCTTGTACCATGTATGTGTGACAGAATAGTTTTATGTCCAACCAGTTATTGTTAATCATGATGTTTTCTGTATGTACCTGTCCTGAGAAATAGTTTGACCTCAGGTCACATGCAAAATTTTTGTACTCGCGGTCTCTGCATATACGCAGAAGTCCACACGCCGCTTTATAAGCGGGGTTCTTCAATATTAAACTAGCAGTACTTGTCTTCCTGCTCTTTCTTTAGCACCTCTCACATCTTCTAAATCATTCTAAACATGGGTCACTCTTTCCAATTACCTTTGACGGCAAACTTCCCCACAACAGAGCTCACCTTAACAAGTTTTTACTGTTGTCTAATGTTGTTACTTGATCTGCCACGGTTGTCGTCCACGGAGTGGTTGAAACCGTATGTTATAATAATATCCTTTAAAAATACCAATAATAACAAGGAACGTAGAAATATAATAATAATAATAATAATAATAATAATAATAATAATAATAATAATAATAATAATAATAATAATAATAATAATAATAATGACAGATTCTGGAGATGGCACTTCATAATTGTAAAAATAGCGAATAAGCCATTTTAGGAACAGACGCCTCATTATTCCATCTTTCCCACAATTTAGATCTTGCCTCACTGCTTAGGATGCATTGTATGAGCGAATTGCCACTGTTTCTCAGTCGGGTGATCAGACCGGACATTGTTAGCCTCACAATGATTTTCAAATTATCCAGGCGCTTTTCTATGAATATTTGTGTGGCTGAGTAATAGCGAGGAGTGTTTGTGAGGCGTCTCAGAATGTCATTGTGAACAACAGTGATACATCTCATGGTCTCTCGTGCATAGTTCGTCCAAAGGGAGCACCCATATATACGAGCGGAAAAGCAGCAGTTTCGTGTCTCGGTGGCAGAAGGCAAACCTCCTCACAATGATGTTGCCACTTGCACATAGTTTACGACGCCTCTGTTCTAACTCTGCCGCACCTTTTAGGTCGTCCATGATAATGTGGCCCAAATACGGAAGTTTATGCACGAATTCCAGACGATGATTTCCGAGAAAAATTTGTGGCTCTGCAATATACTTGAGCGATTTCGGGAGCAATGACATACATTGGGTCTTGGTTTCGTTGTATAGGATAGCAAATCCCTCTGCATATTGGCGGCAGGTGTCGATGAGTCGCTGAAGACCTTGCACTGATGGGAAAATCAGAACCACCTCGTCGGCGTAACAGAGGTTGTTTATTGTGCATCCGATTGGGAGTGAGTTCAGTTTGACATTCAGGGTATCTGTGTATGTGTTAAACAGGTATGGAGAGAGAATGCAACGTTGCCGGAACCCTTTTAGGGAGCCAAAGGTGTACGACAATACGTTACTCCATTTGACACAGAATTGCTGTGTGGAGAACCAACAACATAAAATGCCAATTAGATAGAGAGATGTGCCTCGTTTGTGTAGTTTCAGGAAGAGCTTTAGTTAGTTTACTCTGTCAAATGTTTTTCCCACATCCGCAAAACATAGGAAAAGAGGAGAGGCTGA
>NC_089752.1:90004047-90069047 GCF_040412425.1 Macrobrachium rosenbergii
TTGTAAGAAAGATAGTATATGTATATACATGTATATATATTACAATATATATTAGCATAAGTATATGTGCATATACATATGATATAGTATGTGTGTGTATACATAGTGTGTATATGGTTAAGAGTTATATGTTATGTATATATATATGTATATATATATATATATGTATATATATACATATAGTACATACAGTCATCAATTAGCTAGACCATCCTGGCACTGCCTGTAGTGTCTGAATAATATACCCTGTTAATGGGAGGGAAAGGAAAAGCTGGGCAGGGGATGGAAGAGGAAGGTGTGAATGAGGAGAGAGTGGAGGTGCTGATGTCCTGGTCGGACAGTTCTGTTTCTCATGTGAAAGAGCACCTGGTGGGTGTGACAGTGTGACACGTGGTGAAGGCAGAGGTCACAGGGAAACAGAAAGAAAGACCATTCTCTCTGTCACTGCACGCAAAAGCAACATAAAAGCGACTAGCAGGCATGTAACTGAGCATCTGCAAATTACTGAAGAAGTTTTGTGTTTTTAAAGCAAGCATAAAAATATGTACAACATTTGTTACATTTATTACAGCAAAGGTAGATGAGAGCACAACATAAGAAAAGTTCATAATGATGAGCAGCAGTGCTAAAGCATTCTAAACAAACAGCACGTGAAATAATGTACAATGAGTGACAGAACAAAGAAAAGAGTCTTGTAAATAGAGCCTTCTCTCACACAATTAAGAGAAAGCAACAGCTGATGAAAGGAAGCACCTGAGCGAGTGGTATGCCCCCTCAGGGCGCCAAGTTGATACCTGGGGAAATCTGGGCCCATGGGAAGTGGTGTCTCAGGCAGGCTGCGGGGAATCTCTGCACCTGCTCATAGCTTTTCGCAAATTTGTTGTACCTGGTTAGAACGGCTCAGCCCGCTGATAGAAAGCTGTCTCATGACAATTTAGTGGAAGCTAGCCCGCCTGAGCTGGTGGTCTCTCTGTGTCTGGTTGGCGCTGGCTGTGCCGCTGTTCTGACACCGAGGTGCCGTGGCGCATCGATTCAGCCACAGCACCCAGGGCAGCACGCGAAACCTTGTGCCAGTGAGCCACCTGGAAGAAACATCAGCCGGCATGGAAGAACCTTCTGGCAATGTTAGTACTCCCGCATTTTTGACCGGAGGCAAACACTGCTTGTGCTGGGTGGTGCGAGACCAGCAGGGAGCCATACCTGCCTCTCATCAGTGTAGCGTGCGCGAGAGCTGCTTTAGCCGCGCTTCACCATGTTGCCATCGTAGCAGTGGTTGTTTCTCTGTTGCGTTCAGAAGTTGGTTTGTCAGGCGTGCCGTACTCCGTGCCTTATCAGAGCGTAGTGTTTCGTTCATGATACCGACACATTTCTTCGAAGCGTGTTTTTCTCGAGAGCAGCCTCTCGTGCATGATGCCCTGATGCTCACCATGGAAGAGCCGGTCAGCGGCGGAGTGCTCCGTATCGTCAGAGTGCAGTTCGGCTCAGGGGCAACCATCTATCAAAACAAACAGATGGCGTCAGTCGTCGCCAAAGCCAGGAGTCTGTCGCATCTCAGATTCGGTGCCGATACAGCCACTCGCATGGGGAAGTTCTCGCTCATCACGACGTCCTTGCTGACGCTCTCGCCAGTCATGAGCTGAATGTGCCAGCACCCGACGGCCGGAGAGATCGCGGACGATGTCGAACACCTGTTTCCTCTCGATGGCAATCAGTGGAGCGGCAGCCTTTCGTGCCAGCCGCAGAGAGATTGTGTCCGAGCGTTGGCAGACACCCTCCCACCGAGTAGTTGGACCAAACGAACCAGGTAAACCGCCGTTCGTTGCCATCCTTCACCTTCGCGTCTTTCAGATCGACGCCGAGCGCGAGCGAATCGATCATCCGACACGACGCCACCGTTTTTCGTTGTAGTCGGTGCAATGGAATGCAGGGCGCCGCCAGCGTTCGTAACAGACCATAGGTCAGTAAATGCAGGAAACCGTGAGTTATGGTCTGTTAGGTTGTGATCGTTTCTCCAGCAGGCTGAAAGCGCTGCCGCCCGCATATTGCAGTTTCGCTGAAGCGCTGCAAGCGGTCTCGTGAAGAGCGTCAGCGTTGCCTTCACCAGCCGTTTGGGGCAATAACATTGCGATAGCCAGCGGGAAGTCCGTTGCCACCTGAGGCGGTGGCGGGGCTGTAGAAGTTACGGCGGCGGCATTGAGAAACTCTTTGCCCGGGCGGTCGATCAGCTGCTGCGAGCTCACGTTAGCTGGTTCTCTCTTCAGAGCCGGGACATCGTGTTATGATGGGTGACGCGTTCGGGATGAAGTGCCGGTAGTAATCATCATTTCCAAAGGAACTTCCCGAAGGGTTCTGATGGTTTGCTTTCCGTAAATTTTTCATAGCTTTACTTTGAGGTGGTGGCGAATCTCCAGCCCACCAGAAGTTCACTTTTCTTCCCGAAGATGGCGTCAATCATCAGTCTGTCATGCTGCCCGCAGGCAGCCACGACGGCGATGGCGAAGGCAGCCTCTTCTCGCATTCCGTAATTGATGCCCATCGCAGCAAGACGGCAAAGTACAGGTTCGTCAAGCGGTGGAAGGTGGCGCCGCGTTTCGAGATCGAAAGTGAGTAGTTTTGCATGGTGAACGTCAGACGCGCCTGTTCAGCAGATCCATCTCGATAGCCTTGCCCCTGGTTCTTGTCGTGTTCTGCATGCCAGGGAGGGGGTATGATCTGCGTTGCCACGTTTTAGGCGCGATAGTTCTCACTGTGTTCAGAATCATCGCCATGCGGGATGGGATGTTACCTTACAAACGCCCGCCGCCTCATTTCAGCAGCGTTAGCCATATCTGGCCTATGGAGTGACAGATGCTCGGAATTATATTGGTTGCGGATTATTGGTGGTGATGTGGTGGAAAGATTGATATGTTGTTGAAGCTCCCGTGACGGCAGTCTTCAGTTTGAACGCCGCCCAGGAATGGTGATGCTGGGGCCGCGAGCAGGCGTGAGGTATCCAGGTCCTCGCAGCCGATGGAAGGGCAGACCAAAGCACGAGGGCGTGTTGAGCCCGGCGACGTCGACCATGGTTCAGAGTCTGCTCCCGTAGAATGGCTGGTTTAAAGCCGTAGTATTCGGAGCCCGGCGGATCAATCGGAATGTTGTGCCACAGCGTGACGGGAGCTCATCGCCGTTGCTGAGGGAGTCACGCCAGTTCTTCCAACTGATTGCATTGCCTTCAGCAGCGGAGCTTGAGATCTTGCCCAGCCATGGGGAGCAGCTGTCACAAAGTCGTTGCTCTGTGGAGTCGCTAAAATGCTTAAAGTAGTCATGAGGTCTGCAGCAGCCTTCTGGGTGTTGCTCACTGTTTATTCGGGAGTGTTATTAACCCCCCAGCTGGTCCTGTTTCCTGGGTGATGCATCCTGAGGAGCCAATGTCAGCATGTGCAAAGCCAGTGCCTTTCTGGAGACATGGGTACGGGAGTAGGAATTAGCAAAGCTTGTTTTTAAGTTCGCATGATTACCTGTTGTTATCTAGTTAGCTCACATACTTTTTTGGAGTTTACTTATATCATAAACATTTTTGTAGCATACCTGAGATGTAATGCCATGTCATAGTCTGTGTGTCACATGATGCCGCAGCAGCATGGGAAGCAACGCGTTTTTGCTGGTAGCAGCATGTAAGATTGCTCATTGACATTTGAGCTCGTCATTGTTAAAACATGGAAATGTTACGTTGAAAGACATGTAGGTTTCATTTAAATTAAGTGTTGATGAAGTGCTCAAAATGTGCCCTTTTTCATAGTCTACTGATGGCACACTGTTGCGGGTGTTATCAGTTTAAATTTATTTACTGCTGTGGCCTCTCTAGTGAGGTGTCAGTAGTTACTTTATCGACAAGCCAAAACACTACTTGTCCTCGACTCAGGGCGTCAACAGTGTGAAGCTTCAAGAAAAGTCGAAGTGAAAGACCGGGATCTCATTATTTCTATTGTGTGCTGTAAGGTTAAAGACGGAGCAGCATTGAAGCTCTCGCGCATCATACAGTATTAGTAAGCTTTAGCAAGTTGCTGGAATAGCTATACAACAGCTTGTTACATTTATTATAGTAAAAAAGGTGATATGAGATGCTGCAGAAAGTGTCGCATAATGACGCATAAGATGAGGGTACACAAAGGTCTGAAATAAGACAGGTGTGGGAGATGACGTGACACAAAATATCTTAGGGAGAAACATGAAAGAGTGTTTGTCACCTAGCACTGTCCTTTTTATCTGTAGTATTACTGTTCTCTGTTCGTCTTTATTGTAAAAGACACAAATAGTGACTGTCCATTTTTATCTAGGTATTATGAGGTGACTTTCCTTTTTCATCTGTAGTACACAGTTATTTTGTCCTTTTTGCAACCAGGTGACAGCAAAAAGTCTTTTATTCAGGTGAGCCACAGTTTCTGTGTGTCCTTTTTATTCAGATGATATTATGTTGTCTGTCCTCTAACCAGGTGCAGTTACTGTGCGAAATTGTCCTCAACCAGGTATTACCTTTTATCCAGGTAGTAATATGTTGCCCTGTCTCAGGTATTGTACTGTTCACCGCTCACGTAAGAGCAGGCCAGTTCCTCTCCTCATCCAGGTGAGCAGATCAAGCCTTTAATGTTAGCAGAAAGCCGCCTGTCTCTCACCAGACAGCTGGCACCAGTTTCAATCAGGGGAGCAGGCTGCGCTGTGCCTTTTACCCAGGTTTCAGTGTGCTCTTTGTCCTTGTGAGCCATTATGCAATCAGGTATTACTGTGATGCCCTGTCCCTTTAACAGGTATTGCTTTCTGTTCTGTTCGTCCCTATTTCAGTTATTATGTTGTCTGTCCTTTAACCAGGTAGCAGGCTGTCTTTTGACGTAGTTAGTATTATTGGAAAAGCCAAGCCCCTTCCTTTTTATCTAGAGTTACTGTGCAGACTGGGTCCCTTTTATCCAGTTACAGAGCGTAATTGTCTCTTAATTATATTATTATGTACTGTTTTCTTAAATCAGGTTGCAAGTCTTTCCTTTATTCAGATATTTCAGATGACTCAGCCTTTTATTCAGGTAGCAGTTAAAAGGGCTCTTCACTAGTATTATTGTCTTTAAAACTGTCCTTTATCCAGGTATATTGTGTGATTCTGTCCTCTTTTAATTAGTTAGTTACTGTAGACGTTCCGCTATCTCAGAGCATTAAATAAAACTGCTTGTAGTATTGTTTGGAAGAAAGAAACTTTTTTTGTCCAGAAATAGCTGTGGTGACTCTGTCCTTATTCGTAGACAGCCATGTTAGCCTCAAGTCTCAACTGTAGAGTATTGTGTTAAATCTTTCCTTTTATACATATATGATATGTTAAAAAAATTGGTTCTTCTTAACAGCAGAGTTATAGTAGTTGTTCTGTCACTATTTACCAGGTAGTTATTATGCTGTCCAAGTCTCTTTGTCCACTATATTGGTGACGTCCTTTATCTAGATACCATGCTGCTCGTTCTTTACAAGAAAGTCACTATGATGCCTGTCTCCTTTGGCTTAAAGAAAGTTGTTCTCAACCAGGTATTATTAGCCTGTCTGTATCCAGAAATATTGTGTGGTGACCGTAATATATTCAGAGTTACTATGCTGCTTTCAATCAGGTATAATAAATGTTTGTCCTTTTATCCAGGTATGTTGTTCGTTCTTTAACCACGGTATCTGAACACTTAACCATGTACAGAAGTTAGCTAGTTAAAATTGTCCAGGTGGAGCCAGACTGTTCCTTTATCTAGTTATTAGTATAGCCAGCCTGCCCTTTTAACAGGTATTGCTAAAAGCAATTGTCCTTTAAACTGCTGTGTTGTCTCTTCTTTCTTATGCAGGTATTCAGAGACGTCCTTTTTATCCAGGTGTTGTATGATCAGTATTAGCTAGCCTAATGTCCTTTATTCAGGTAGTTACTGGTCACTGTCCTCTTTTGCTCAGTTAGTACTGTGGTGACAAACCAAACAGTGACAGCTGCACAGCCTGTCATTTTACCAGTAGCATATTCATTGGGGCTGTTCAAAATCCTTTATCAGAATTACTGTAGACTGTCCTCACAGGATATTATGTTGCTGTTCTTTCAAATCAGGAGCAGCTGGGTGCTGTATTTCCTTTGATACATGTGAGAGTTGTTTATACAAAAGTTCTTTTAACAAGGTGGTTGTTAGTAGTCAGGTTCAAGTCATTTTTTAATCAGTAGTTATTGTGTTTTTCTGTTTTGTCCAGGTATTAGCTGTAGGGACTGTCTTTTATTCAGGTATATTAGTGCAGCTCAAGTTCTCTTTAACAAAAGTTATTGTTGTTATGAGCCTGAAACTTTTGGGAATAGTTAGTTATTATGATAAATAAAACTTTCTTTAACACTTAGTCATCAGCCAGTCTCAAATTAGGAGCAGGCTGTGTTGAATTTAACTTTTCATCTGCTGTGGTGACTGTCTCAGGTCTTGCTCTCAACTGTAGCAGCTGTGGGGCAATTGTCCTTTGTCCATGACAGGCAAATTGTCTTTTTTAATTGTAGACATAGCTGGTTGTCACGCAACTCAGGTGGAGCAGTTGTATTGTCTGTCCTTTATTCAGGTAGTTGTTGTGATGACTGAACTTATCCAGGCTGTGGTATTCATGGTGAAAGCCTGAGCTTTTTGTCAGAAGTCATGCAGACTTCAAACTTTTTTTATCCAGGTGATGAAGAGTAAAATAGTCTTTCTTCCCTACCAGGTATACAGTTAAAAACTCTCCTTTTTATCTGTGGAGGAGCAGGATAAGCCAAAGCAATTGTAGAGTTATTGTGTGATGGTCTGAAACTCTTTTAACAGGTGTATATTGAAGTGAACCAAACTTTTAGTCTAGACATGTAATGGCTGTCTTTAACAGAGAAAGAAGAAGAATAATTGTGTAAGAGCAGTTAAGCCTTTTGTCTGTGGCTACTGTAGATCGTCCTTATCTAAAAGCATATGTGTTGTCTGTCCTTTAACCAGAGTTGTTGCCAGTCTGTCATCTTAACTGTAGATACAAAATGTTCTCCTTTTATCTGTAAAGAAGCTTCATGATGATCGTCCTTTGCTAGGTGTGCTGCTGTGGCGTGACAGCATATTATCTGTTCAAGTTCTCATCTGTAGAGCAGTCGCATCATCAAGTCCACCAGTTGACACAGAGCCGTGGTGACCAGCCTGTTATTCCAGGTGCTAATAATAATTGTTACCTAACTGTAAGATTAGCCAGTTGTTCTGCTTCTTTTTATTACTGGTGACTGTCTCAATTGTAGAATATTGTTGAACTGTTCCTCTTTTTAACCAGTATAGCTGTGCTAAACTTCTCTTTAGTGGCGCGCAGACATTATGGAAGCTGTTCTGTTCCTCTTTTAACAAGCAGAGCATGTAGTACACTGTCACCTTAACCAGGTTGCTTCAGCCCTTTTATCTAGGTGGTTGTTGGTAGGATCATCTCTTATCCAGGCACAGCCAGGCAGCTCGTTCAACATGAGGGAAATTGTCCCTAACAAAAGAGCACATGAGGAATACACTGTGCTGTCCCTTAACAGGGTGTGGAGCACAGCATATTCATGAAATAGCTGTAGACTGTCCCCTTATGTCTGTAGTAAAGCAGTCTCTCTTTGCCTGTCCTTTATCCAGGTGAGTACATGTTAAATTGTCTTTTTAAATCAGGGGGGATGCCACACTGCCTGTCGCCTAACTGTGGTGACATTGTGAGGTTGAAAACTGCCTTTTTATCTATATGTAGCATTCTCTTACCAGGTATATTGCAGGCTGTTTTAAGTCTGTAAAGAACACACTGCCTTTTGCCCTTATTCAAAGAATGTAGACAAACTATCTGTGTACATAGTTTTGTCTTTCTTTCTCGTATAAAGAATTGAACTGTTGTAAGGCTATATTCAGGAGCATAGCTTCTTTCTTGTCTCTTTTAATTGTAGTTGTAAGTTACTTCTTAAATTAGGTATTATTGTGTAGTCTGCAGGCAGGTAGTTAATCCTTTTGCTTCCAGTTATTATTATAATCAGAAGAGCTTTCAGCACTTGTCTTTTAACTCAGGTATTATGCTGTCTGCCTTTATCTGTTGTGTGTCATTGTGGTGACTTGTCTATGCAAAGAGCAGGCAGGTGCTGCTTCGTCTCTTTATCTGTAATATCAGGCATCGAAAAGCATTTTCACCGACAGCGTTTATGGTCTGAGCACATGAAATAAGCAGATGATAAATTTCTTAAAAGTTATTTGCTAACTTCGTTAGTTAAAGGAAGGACAGTAGTGAAAGGGCTAAGTGAAACTCCGCCTCACCAAGTCAAATGATGGTTTCATGTGCCAGCCCCTTTACCTAGATCGAGCACTGGTTCAGATTACTTAACACAAATAAATACAAATATACTATTTACTTTATAATATAGATACATATATGATATTATTACATATATATATATATATATATATATATATAAAAAGGAAATATATATATATATGTGTATATATATATATAGTATGATGTGTATCCTTGTTTAATATGTAATTGTAATTCCTCGGCTTTTGGATTTGTTGTCACATAGAGTCCAAGCGTGCAAGATATATGAAGTAAATTATGATACTGGTAGAAAGAACTCCACATCCACATTGTTACCCCGATCATTTGCATTCATGCTCATGGAGCACTCTCCAACCAGGCATCATAATTGTGCTCATATTTCTTTGCACTTTGGGATCCAAAGCTTTGTAGTCGTTAGTGTAGTACAAATGCCTAAGAATCTGAGACTTCTAACAAGCTCTAGCTGGCCTCGAAGGATCAGGTTTGTGTGGCTGCCTGTTACCAGCGCGGACTCCGCTGCGCAAATCCGCCAATATTACCGAGATATGAATTTCGCTTCATCATCAGAAATACACTTTCTGTTTGTCGTCGTTTGAAGAATTGGTATTTGTGATTCCAGAGTGGGTTTCAGTTTGCAGGGTTATTTACTTCCACCAATGAGAACTGTGAACAGGTTGTTGTTAATTACAGCGTGTATATGGTAAAGAACCAGCAGATTATATATGAGCAGCAGTTATTATAAAGGGTTACAGCATGTTATTGCTGCATAAGGTTGTTGTTGCTATATATGCATAGCAGCATATGTGATATATGAGCATATATACATATATATATATATATACATATATATATATATATTACAGCATACGTACATATACACACATACATAAGATAGCAAGCAGACAACAAATCGTGGTAAATGATTTGATATGTTGAAATGGCAAAGTAAGTACAAGTAACTCTCGGTGATGGTTGGTTCTGAAATTCACCTGAATGCCTGCTGGCTGAAAGTCTGATGGGCGTGTCATTCTTCGCCATTTGGTCAGTCAATCACTCAAAGCGAGCATGTTGCTTCTGAAAGCATACTTAGTTACCTGGTAGCTTGAGGCCCGGAAGTGTGATTCTGTTGAGTCTGCCGAACCAGGCTCCACCCCACACACACTCAAGCATTTTATGTCTTTCACAGGTTCGGTGTTACGCTCAGTTAGCATACAAAGCTGTGCCAGCCACTGGGCACAACAGCATGCAGCTGCAGAGTGAGCGTGTAGGAAGCCAGCTGAGAGCATCTCGTGAGCCCTTTGGCAGTCCTTTCAGTGAGCGCTTATCACTTGACAGTCAGCCAGCATCGGTGTAGTAGTGTTGTTCACTGCACTCATGCAACTACTCCTCTGACAGCTTCATGTGTGCAGCCGTTTGCCTCACAGCTCGGCAGCCAGTATGCTGCATGGGCCCTCTTCGAGCCTGTGCTGTGCTTGGACTGAGTTGCTGTCCAGTCGCTGTGTCGCACCCAGAATTACCCAGTGCTGCAAGCTGAGTCTGTCGCACGTGTGAACAACGAATGCCAGCTCGCACAGTCGCATCGTTGATGCTGGCCGAGATTGACAAGCTCATAATATCATCAAACAGACTCAAAGCTCGCCACGCAGATAAGCTTTCCTCACAGAAGGTGATTGTCACACCCAGTGAATGCGCGAGTAGGGACTTCCTCTGAAGCGCCAAGCCTCGCCACCGTAGTTAATTACGGACTGGAACTATTGCATGTGGTTTCCGCTGCAGGCAATACGTTATTTCCTCGAAATACCTGCTTCGACGGCAGCAACAGAGGTCGTTACGACTTCAAACATTCGTGTCGCTACCGAGCGATTTCAGTGCCTCATCAGTCGTTGCAGGTAAACAACATTTTCGATCGTCAGTCATTTATAACATAAAACACGCGTTCAGATATTTTCATTGGTGTTAGCACGTAGTACTTTCCGACGATGATCAAAAGTTTTAAACAGCTTTCACATCGTCAATATTCTTTCAGCAGAGCGATCCTCAACCGTTAATATTCTCTTTTCAAATGCATTCGACTGTCTCGGCGCGATTAAAGCCGAGTGATTTATTTAGCTGCAGATGCATGTCGAATGTTGGCGTGAGCGCTTTCGAGTTTCCCAACTTTTTAACTCATTTTTGACTCATAGTCTGCTTGAAAGGGTCATCAAAGTCATCACCAGACTTCGTGTTTAGTCTGGAATGGACACATTGTACTTCGTAAAGAGTTTGGCCAGTTGTGTCGAAAGCCGGATTAGCGATCTGTTAACAATCGCCCAGTTGTGAACAAATTCTCTTCAGACCGGGACAGATTACTATCTTCCACATACTGTGCAACACCGTTTCTTCTCACCGTGCTGATGCAGGAGATATGCCAGCCCACTGCTGGAGTTACTTCTCAATATTTGTCTTCCTTCACCCAAGCAAACACAAACAGTTCATGTAGACGTAAATGTAAGTTCCTGTCTCTTGAATGCCCAGGAAACCCTTCCTTGTACTGGCGAAGAAAGCTGTATTGCAGCAGTTGTGACATAGCAAAGTTCATTTTCAGATCGCTTCCACGGGAGCTGGGATTGACAGTAATTACGCTCGATCGGCTTTACGCAGTTCTGAGGTGATGGCGGCAATGCTCAAAACTGCTCTGTCATGAATAGCTGAACAATTTTGACTTCGACGAGACGTCTTGTTCCTTGTTATCCCAGCCCTGTTGGGAGATCATCACTAGCGTGGCTTCCGATGATGAACCTACATCAAACTGGGTCAGCCGCCTACAGCCGTGAATGCTGGCCGATTTCGAGTCGAGTAGAGGAACATCGCTTAGTCAACACCGCCAGCCCACGCCCAGCTGGCATAGCCAACCTGAAAATGCGTCTTTCTTCACCGGCAGTCATCTTCGCAGATGGCATCAGTTCAGCGCCGGCTAGCGATCCTTCCAGCCTGCGCTGTTCCGGCACCTTTAGCATGCACTGCTCGGCCAGTAAGGTTGCCATCAGCCAGGGTGATATCGTTTATAGCTCCGGCGAAAGCTTAGGACACCGGCGTTTTGGCACATTCATTTATTCTCTAGTTCATTTCGCATTGTCACAGCTTTCATCGGTTCGTATATTATTTTTTGCTTTAGTTTTCGAAGCTACAAATTCATTATTGCCACTCTTTCCGCTCTTCAGCTCGGCGCAGCATCACCTGCAACTCAAGGCTGCCTATTGCTCCGCAGGCTCCGCTTGACTGCAAGCGCATTAGCGAAAGTCTGCAGAATATTTCGTTGGTAAGCCTGCAGCACTCATCATCCTCTGCAGGGGATGGCCTGGGAGATTTTAGATCTTCTTTGGCCTCTGATATATTGTAGGCAACACTGGTTCAGTTCAGCTTTCTATGATGAACCAGAGTTCGCATTCATGTAGCCGATGACATGACAGCTCAGGTCGGCTTATAATGGCTCCTGCAGCATGGGCTGTATAGCTGAAACTGTATTATACAACAGGTGTGCCAGGATACAAATAGGCAGTTACTGTTAGTAGCTGGAACATGCAGTAAAGAATTACAGTTATTTAGCAGGCAATGCTTTTTGTGATCATAACATAAACAGACAAATATTCAGCTGCAGTCAAGGCTAACACATAACAGGTCATTCCCAGACAACAGAACAAATAAACACACGTACTTCTGTTGTTGTCAATATAGTCGGCAGCAGGAATTACACTGCTTACAGGGAAAGATCAAATTAACTCCATTGGCTGCGTTAGCATGAAATGTTACGCAGGCAAGCAGTATAATACTGTTTGGTTATTCTCTTCCTGTAGTATCAGCGATACTTTCATGTTAAAACAATGTGACGGCATCGTGCCGAACATTCTCACCAGTAAGCTCGTGAATGAATGAGCCACGATATATGAGCTGGTATTCGCGCCGGGTAGTTCGAGTCTTCATACTTTCGGTGCCTTCACTCCGGTGTGCAAGAGTCGTCGGATCTCAGGGATTGAGCAAGTCACGATAGACAGCGACTGTCGTCGCTCGGAGAGTTTGATTCGCATATTGGGTCACATCGCTTGGCCTGATCACGAGCCGTTGTTGTATTTCAACATGCCGCCGCAGCCAGTTCAGGTCAAAGCCATGCTGGTACTACTTCTCGAAATTCAGAATGCAATGTTGAAATCGAAGAAATGTCATGGAGCTGATAGTTGTAGTGTATAAGAGTATCTATTAATGCAGCATCATTTTCCCGCAGTTACCTTCAACCATGATCTCGCTGTTAAACAAACAGCTCCGTTGGCCTCTGTGCTCAACCTCACCATTGGCGATAAGGTGTTTATTTTCAGCGTAACTCCTTCGAGAGTGTGCTGGGCACTAGCCTCTGACGAAAGAAGAACTCGACTGAATGGAGCGAAATCAGCACGATCAAGCATTAGCTTGATTGGCTGCTTTGAATTTGATATTAGCTTCTCAGCGAAATGCGTGAAAGTCTGAGCAGTTCATCAACAATCGGGCAGTAATTTATTAAGCCTGCGGTGGAAGGCAAAGCGTTCACGAGGCAACTCCATCGCCGTGCGGGCTTAATGAGACCTTCTGTGTTGAACGATGGTCGTGTTTTGCCGTGCACAGAGCTTCTCAGCAGCAACATTGCTCTTCACATCATTCGCCGAGCAGCGGCAGTTTTAGATCGCATAAAGCGTAAAAGCGAGTCAGCCTGTGCTTATTAAAGATTGGCGAATGTCTGTAAGCCAACATTGGGGAAAATGTAGTCACATGCAGACAGGTGTGGTCGCGCGTCAACATTTGAGCCGGGACGACAGTCGTCCGCATAACCAGTCGATGCCAGTCAGCTTTCCACTTCTGTAGCCTTGTTGGTCTCTTTATGAGTTCTTTCTGAGTTACCCGGAATTACGAACGATCACAGAGCGCCGGATCAGCGCAATCAGAGTGTGTCGTTTTCGGTTAAGAATGACTTTGCAATCGCCTACATTAGCTGCAGCCTCCTTTTCTTTCGTTAGATATCAAATTTGTCTTCTCTCGAAGCACACATACAGCTGGCTCGTCACCCTGAAATTAATACGCTGAGATACCTGAGCGAACACACTCGTCACCAAAAGTGAGTTGTCCACAGAGCCCAGATAGCTACTCGCGCCAGCAATAAAGGCAGCTGGCGCCGATTCACCACGGAAAGCTTGTAAAGATCAAGGCCGACGTCGAGAAGTTGCAGTTCATTTATAACATGCAAAACAACTAATCCTAAGACCATAGTTTGCGGGAGGTGGTAATTTTCGGAGAGACGTAGCCAGTTGTGGTCACTAAGACACGAGTTATAGCTTCATAAACACATTGTAGGTACAGACATAACCGATTTAGACTATTGAGGGTAAAGCTTTCGTTTTTGACAACTTCCGTGTTTCGCAATGAGCTAAGCGAATACAGCCTTTCCGGAAGCGATCCAGCCACAGTAATATTATTCAGACATGGGAAAGTGCCTTTTACATTCCTTGTTCAACCAACTCATCCATAGCTCCTCTGAAAATGCTCCTGCTACTCATTAGCGACGTCACGCGCAAACTGATATACTCTTCTCGCACTCCTCGTTAAAAGTGTATTTCCTTCCCCACCCCTTAATGCCATCTATGAGCGCACTTTCAAGTCAAATGGAAACACCTGTACTTTTGCAGACTGTATCATGCTCCTCTGGCCCTGAAAGGGGGATGCGCATTCATCGTGTGAGCCGGCTTGAGCAATGACCTGGCCAAAGTTCTTTTGTGCCTGTCATGAGGTCTTACAATTGCTTATTCCGTGCTTCATGTAGATGTTGCTCAATGACACTGAGATGACAAGCGTGATACTGGTCACTTAAACAATATCATTATATGCCTGATTTGACTGCAATTGTTTCAGCAAAGGAAATATGAAGTCTCCTCACAGCCAAGGGCAATAGCCATTAAGTCTGGTTTCCCAAACTTGGTTTATTTCCTCTCATACCAGCAGCTTCTGTGCCAAGCTTTTGAAAACATATCACAAGACAGTCTCAGCCTCAGTTGAACACAGGAGCTGGTTTCGATGACATATTCTGTAACAGGCCAGGGGATGGGCATTGCAGGCTGTTCTTCTCGTAGTCCGTCGCTTGCTTGTGTCATTTTCACTTGGCGAAACTATTCGAATCGCAAGAGGTGTCAATTATTAGTGAATGACGAGCCGACAAGAGGTCTGGGCTTACGTGAAAGTGTTCTGAAAAGTGGCATAGTGAGCAGAGTAAGTTATTGCGTAGCAGTAGTGTTAACAGAGTTTTGCCTGATCTGTTATTCCTTTGATAAATGAGCCTGTACCTTAACACAAAGCTGCCAGATAACACATCGCAGTCTGCTTCCCTACTTTCATGTGGAATGGGTTACCATAAAAGAAGTATTTTCTGACGAATGCGCAGCAGCTTACAAATGAAAGTTCGCTGCAAGTGATTCTTTCTTCTCGCTCCTTTCGTTGACCGCAAGCCGCGCTGTCATCGCTGTTCTGTTAAACTCAGCAGCCGCACGAGAACAGCAAGTAAGACGTGAAGGTTCAGCATACGTTGCAAGATTCATGCAGGCTCACCGCCCAGATCTGCTAGCAGGCGCCGATCTGGTCGCTGAGTAATAAAGTCAGCGCACACGTAACAGCTTCCCGGAATTGCGACTTAAAAGTCAGTCTTCAGCTTAGTTTATGTAATTTATCAGAAATTATCATGATTACCGAGGCGTCGTGCCGGAACCGTTAAAATATGCCTGCAGCTCGCCGTACTTCGAGAACACGTTCTAGCAACGCATTTTCATATGCACAGCCTCAATGAGTTCGTACATACTTGGGGACACACAGTTTCGCTCAGGGAGCTCAAAGTAAGGTGCTTTCATGAAGTTTTTTAAAGGTCGCGTTGCAGCCATTTGCCGTCAGAGAAGCTGGACTGCAAGTCCAGCCAACATGGTTAGCAGCGAATACGTTTCCAGTGGCTTGTTGAATAAATTAAACAGGCACCGGAAACATTTGGTAGCAAACTGCCGCTTCTATTCAACAAAACAGCTGGTTCTCAGGACCAGACAAATAGTCTAGCGCATAATACATGGGTAACATAAACAATTTATGACAAACGACACAGTAGTCTAAATAGACACGGGCCCAGCACAACAGAGGAGTCTCGTAGCAGGGGAATAGAGCCAGCTTGTGGTGCTACTGTATCTGTCATACACAGTGATACAAGCATGAAAAACAAACACGCTAAATGCCAGTGTGTTAATACTGGCCACAGTCAGCTCTGGCCCGGGATTAGTCCAGTGAGTCCTGGTGATCTGTGTTCTCACCCAGAAAATTGGCCTAGCCTGAAGCTTATCGCTGAAGAGACAAACTGAATATTTCAGGTTGACTTTACATTTGGGATATTGTTGCAGTATGATGTCAACATAATGTTCTACCATGATTACTCGAGTCCTCACACAGCAGACAACAGCTATGTAGTTTGTGGTGTTTCAATAATCACTTTATCAGCGCAGTGTTTAACTATGCAAGATTAGTTAGTAGTTTAAACATGGAATTACATTAATGATAGTTTTGATAACACAAACATTTGGGCAAAACACATCTTTGTGGTAACAGGCTAAGGGTCATCTTGAAAATGGTTGCCATTTTTTGCTTAACAGCACGGGTACGAGGTATCCCCTGACATTGCCGCTCTGACACAGGTCATTTTCTGCACGAGTTCTTCTAAAATACGTCTGACAGTGAAACGAATGTTTAAAATGAGTTAAATTAAAGAGCGTTTGTTTGTACAAAGGCTAGTTGGGTCATGGAACGTGGTGGTAAGTCTGTGAATGACACAACTTCAGCTTGCCCCAGCTTCTTCTCATTTCCATTGCGTAAATATCGAATGGTGTTCAAAATCAGTTCACATTCACCTAGCCGTTGAGTCGCATGCGTCGACGCAGCTGTTAAATGTATAGTCACCATTCTTCTTAGTCCGCATTTCAAAACAAAATTACCGTGTTTCCAAAATGAAGTGATCGTTTCAGGACGTAGAATCCGAATATTTGCCTTCCAGAAATTGAATACGATGTTGTTAAATATCGCTCGTATTGAAAATGAAAAGCTCTGAGCCAGAAAACTACCCTCATTACGTTCTAATAAAGGTTTAGAACCATCAGCGAAAGTTATTTAAATACATTTTGAGACTTGAATATAATTGAATTAAAGCTGACTTTTGCTTCTTACTGGTCGAACTATTTTGTTAACGCAAACTCCGACGTTCGTAAATCGCTCTGAAAGTCAGTTGATGTCTATCAGCCTTTCAGTACTGGAACGTTTGAAGTGTTGTTACGACATGAGTTGTCACACATACTTTCTTTCTCTGACTATGGCAATCGCTTATCTAAAGAAACAACAGGTTAGTTTCAGCGTCAGCATCTTTCTTGTTTGTTTTCGTCGGATAGTTTGGTCAGAAAAAATACTTTCATCTTCTCAGTACCAGACCGTTGTTGTACTGCAACATTTGCCATAATTATGATGTTTCTTCTTTCATGTTAATAAAATATTAACGCTTTTTTATGGCGTAGTCTAAATACTTCCCGACAGAGAATGATCTTATAGCCTAAAGAAACAGCGTGGAGGCTGCTCTTGAAATCAGCATCGCATTAGTAGTTTTGCAGCAGATACTGTGAGGTAATAGTAGGTCTCTATTAGTATGGTTTGTCTTGCCAGTCTCTGAGACTCTGTTACAATACGTTTATGGAAACAAAGACCTTTCCTTATTTCAAAGTGACAGTTTACCTTTACCAGCCTTTATACCTCTCAAAGATTTGTTATCATTAAGATTGAAAAGTCACTTAACCTTTGTTGCCATGCTCCTTTCTACAGGTCCTTCTCCATCGTTTCTTCACTCTTATGTGTAGTACTTTTTCCTGATTTAAAAGAAAATAAAAAAAGAGTAAATATGAAGGGTTGATGTTTAACAGAGCATGGATACTGCTTTCAGTTATTGAATGGTTGACGTTAGAGCGCTGTCAAGTCTTCAGAACGTTAAGATCCAGCCTGAAGTGCTCGCTGGCGGAGTTAATCCAATCAGTTAGCTGCGTATTCCTCATTCGAAACATCAGTACTGGTGAAACCAGCTACGCACTACTTATCATATCTGGGAAGTATCACGAATTCCTGCTTTCGTCGTGACAGATAAGTGATTACTTACTTCTTTCAACCAGTTAAACAGGCTGTCAATGAATGAGCAAACAGAGTTCAAGTTGCCAGCTGCTGTATTTCTCGTTGAATTCGACAATTTGTATGTCGAGTCACTTAGCGCTGGAGGCCGATGTTTTTCTGTAAAGCTTAAAGCTGAGAGAAGCTCAACGTGCCGAAAGACGTTCACTGTAGCTGTAGATAGCGAAAGCCTTTCAGACTCGCACCATCATGAGGACCGTTTGCTGCGAATTCAGAAATATTGTTTCTTCTCAAACATAAAGCGTCCGCTGCTTCTTTGACGTTATATAAGCTTCGTGTGAAATACAGCGTTTCTTTTAGCCTCCCATCTCGCCAGCAGTTTGAAAGCACGACTGTCATACCAGTTTTTGGATATATTGGTCATTTCATCATTAAATTAGCATCCTCAGCAGTGCCCCGAGCGCTAGCCACGACGAACATGCAGTGTACCACAACAGATGGATGTTTTCACCTCTGGCGAACAAGCTGGAAAGCTCATCAAAGTAGCACTTCAATAGTGAAACTTACGAGCAAGTCTTTCTATAAAGAAGCTTGATTGATATCTGAGGAACACAGCTCCTATTAAAACCCTTCATGGGGTGATGTAACATTACCCATTGCTGTTGCCTGTTGACAAACGAGCATACATTGTACTGAGAATACTAAGGGAACAAAGTCAGTTAGTTTTGCATCACATTGGATGGAAAATACAGAAAATCTTCTCTGGTTACACTTGATCTCGATACCTGGATCAACCATCAATCTTCCTCACAGTAGTCGATGACAGTAGTTTAGGGTTACTTTCTCAGCAGTCGAGTTTGTTGGCATGAAAAATGCTTGTTTGGCGTGAGACTTCAGTGTTATGCTCCTTTTTGTTTTTTGCACACATGGTTTTAATTATAGAAAGTCACACCTTAGTTTGCACCTGCTACTTTCACCTTTAAAGCTAAGCCTCAGAATGTCATTTTGTTTTCAAAGAATGTTTGTAGTTTTGAAACAGCTTTGAGCAGGGATGCTGTCCTCTGCCAGCAGGTCACATTCCTTCATTGTTGCCCAACATATAAAACAGCACTGGGGCTTGCATCACTCCTTGGAAAGGGTAGTTTTAATTCAAATTGAATATATTTATCGTTAGGCCTGCATTTCAGTGCAGTCATGAGCACGAAACTGGTGTTAGCAAAGCAATGTGCACTAAAGTTTCAGTTCACACGTGCTCAGTAAACAGGCAACACAGTAAAAAACACACAGTTCCTCAGATCATATTTTCACGTAAAGCAGCAGAAAAGATGAGCAGACAGCTTTCAGTTCATTGTTGGTTTAAAATAATAGCACATGCAAAATAGTTTTTGTTAAGCTGCAGTGAGTTAAAATAGTAACAGCAATATGAAAATTAAAGATATTGCAGCCGAAAATTGATTGATATTTCTGTTAGTGCCGTATACGTCGAGTTTTCATATTATGTTATCTCTGGAAATAAACTTCAACTATAATTACAGGGTATTTGTGTAGAGCAAAGAGTCATGAGTTTTTATTCAAAAATGGATAAACAGAGTCTCAGACAATACCATGGAAGAGTCCATGTCTGTAACATGATTGCAGCCAGCTTGTAACGCAAGCCTCAAAAAAGTATATATCTTAAGCTGTTCAGAATACTGAAAGCTGACAACACTCAGGCCGGGCTCCCGAGGTGACAGATTTAGCACGTGGTTAAGAACTGGTTACTGGGACTCTGCTTATTGTGGAATTGAATCACATTGGCGACATAGTCTAGTTCTTTGTCAACAGACAAATTCCTCACTTTTTGACGCCGAGAAATGCATCATGCAGTCAGTTTAGTGCTTTGCTCACTCCTCCAGTGAAGAATTTTACACACGAACCAACAAATGGTTCTCATCACTTAAAAGGGACAGCAATGTGTGATGGTAATTTAGTTATCACCTGTATTACTGGGGTAAAAAATAAGAATAAATGGATAAATAAAGATTTTGGTAGCCTGTACATGAATAGCTATCATCGCAGTTCACCTAAGCTGGGTAGAGTGGTGAATAAGAAATAAAACAAAAGATAGCAGTTTGTTGAAAAGTTGCTATTTATTTAATACTGGAATACAGCCCATTTCGAATAACAGTTGAAAGTGAAATAACTGTGTTTAGTACCGTAGCAGGTTAATTAGCAGAAATTAGCAGTGTGCAAAATTGTTATATCTCACACTGGTTCTTTATGAGAATATGTCTCGTGACAGAACATGCCTAATAGCTGAACTGGCCAGGAAGAGCGAGTGAAGTGACAAGCTATTGCCATGAACATGTGCAGACATTCAGTTCAGGCCACCTCCTGGAGAAATTTGTTCAGCTCAGGCAAAGCAGTGTTAAAAACTGCAAACTACAAATTTGAACAGCCAGCCTCATTTGTTAAGAGAATAATGAATATAAATAGAGAATTTTTATTTTTCAGGGCTCACTGCACTTCTGAAATACAATGCCCTCAGGGGTGCACTCGTAAATCTCACTGCCGTGACAGATGGGAAAAGGCAAGATGAGCAAAAGAGTTTATAGAATGGCATTTCCACCACTGCTTTTTGTTTCTGCCAAAGGTCTGCGCAGTGTTATTACTGCCGATTGTTGAGACAATAGAGCAGTGGGATCTGATGTCTGAGTGTTGTCAGCTGTGGCACTGGGAGGTCACTAACATTTGAGCCAATAAATAGCAATGAACAACACACACTGAGTAAATGAGATTAAAAATGGTTTCTGAGCATAAACATAGAACGGTTAAAAAGTTAAGTATTGCGTAAATATTAAGCAGCTAAAACAGTTTAACGACAAGGAAGACTTCGCGCGTCCAGCACCAGGCGCAATAAGAAAACCAGTCGCCATCACAGCAACCGCGAGCGGGGGACTTTTACAGTAATTCGAAGACGCAAATACTCGACAATGACGTGATTTGCGCGAGGCTGCTGAAGAAAAGCCATGGCTACGCGAATAGGGCGCGTTGGCTGGTGTGTGAGCAGGGCGCTCGTTTCGCGCAGCCACTCGTGAGATCGCCGCTCGTGGCGAGGCGGTCGGCAGCGTGACATCTGCTTCTCCTTCGTAGGTGGCAAGTGATGCGTTTCCGTCTCGTAGCGCGCGGAAATGCGCCGTTCAGCCACAGCGTTCCTGCCCGGGAACGTGGTGGCAGATACGTTACCCGACACATGAGCGCGGAGTCGGGGCGGGGCGAGCGCTTTCACCGACCAAACAGCAGGCGTCCACATAGTGGCGAACTGCGACCATAGCAAAGTCAGTAATGATGGGTTGCGTTAACTTCTTCTGCACCAGCCGCACCGCCGTGATTTTTCTCGCGTCGACGCCGGCTTTCGGGGCACCGAGGACCCATCGCAGCCGGAGCTCATCAGCGGCGCAGCGGCCATGCAGGACGCCAGGGGACCCGTAACCGTCAGTTGGTCAGTTAAGATGGCGGTGTGGTACCGTTAGTATAACAGGGCGGACCACAATCCGAACAGAAAGAAGTTCGTCGAAAGAAAATTATTTGCAGCAGGTCATCACGCCGTAGCGTGGTCAAACAGCCACCAAGGTGAGTCCGCCGACTTCGTATCTATCTGGCTGTTGGTCGCGGCACCGAAGATTTCCGAAATTCTCGCCCGGTACTGTGCCGACGACACGTCAGCAGTTTCGTCAGCAACCGTTGTAGGACAGCCTGGCGATGCACAACAACAGCCTTGGCAGCGCGGAAAGCAGCATCGTCTGGCGATGTCGCCGCAGGAGTTTGATTCCTCGAGGGCCACGCCCTCCACTCTCAGGGGCCGAGGCGGCAAGGTGGGTCATGCTGCTCCTCGGCAGTCCGGCTTCAGCCGCGTCAGACGAGCTTAAACTTCGAGAGGGTTGCGCCTGAATTTTCCTGTTGGGAGAGCCATCGAGCAGGTGAATTTGATACCGCGCAGGTGTCGCTGCGCCGCTCAGAACATGCGCCTCTTCTCGCTTATGAAAGGCGTTGACCAGCTGCTGCGGTCGGCGGGATTGCATGGCATGGAGCGTCGGACCATCCAGCAGTTACCGCGCAGAGCTCCCCAAATGAAGTGCAGAAGCGGTCTTCTCCCGGCCGAACATTCTGCCAGCCAGCGCGACGGCGCCAGTTGTTCGTCACCCACGTTTCGCGACGCTCCAAGATGTTGACTGCGCCGTCGGCGTCCGCCGGCGGGGAGCAGCCTGTTAAAGGCGAAGAGGCGCCTCCGATGTTGCCGGTCAAGCTCCCGCATTCAGCCTGGCTGGCCCAGAATCGTCAGGGCGTCATAAACTCGGGATGAACCCAGACAACATTCTGAGCGGCATTGATGGAGGTGGGGATAATAAGAGGCGTTGCCTTGATGTGAAGGTGGCGGATTAGTTCGATATCTGCAATGGAGTTGGCGATTAGCGAGTTATCTTCAGCAACGACGACGAGTGTGTTGGCCTGTAGGCGCCGAGATCGCCGACGCTTTGGTGCTTCTGGGATTCGGAAAAGGAGGCGAGCTGGTCAATCCACTTAGCAGACGCAGAACTTCTGTCTTCAGACGTTCATTACATTTCAGCTTCAGCGTCAGCAGTGAATAGTTGCCAAAGAGCCAGACCGATATTTCCGGGCACCGGTACCGAAAAGATTTAAACATTCAACTGCTTAGTCTTTCGTCAAATTTCCGCATGCCGCAGTAATAAACAGAAGTTCGCCGGGTTGAGCTACCTGTCATCGCAGGGTCTGTGAGTCTGCTTCGCACTTACGTGAGCTGCCTCTGCATGCCTCATTCGCTCATTTTGGCAAAAGGTCTCGCCCGAAAGGCGCCGAGGAAGTCAGAACTCGCAGTAGGGGCCCTTTCACCATGTATCGTAGACAGGTTGCTGGGGCTCAGACACCGACTTCCAGCCGTGCTCGCCATTGGCCCTCAGTGCTGGCCATTGGCAGGTGGCACGAGCGGCGCCAAGCAAACACGGGGAGGAGCCCGCAGGAGTCAGCGCCAGCGTGCCAGATCGCACCGCCAGACGAAAGCGGAGAGGAAATTGCACATTAGGTTAACATCATTCATTAAAAACGATAGAGCCTGTTGCGGCCGTCGAAGGCAGTTGTCTGGCGAGCCCGGGATAGCGGAAATAGCCGATCTAAAGCGTCCAGTGACCATCCTCGCCGGAGAGGAAACGTGACAGGCCTGGTCGCCCTGGAGCTCCTGGTTCTCACAGCATGGCCAGTTTCGTTGATATGAATGAAACACAGTTGAGTGAAGTCCACTTAGCCGCTGGCGTAGCAAAGACCCGGCGGCTTCTCGTACGAGAGTGAAGCGCGCTTCTGGCATTCATTGTTTCACAGCACTCCTTCCTCCCGATCGGAACTGATGGCGTGCAGCGCCGACAAGCGCCGTTCTTTGCGGAAGTCGTTGTTGCGCCAGCGTCGCGCACGGTCAACAGTGGCTCTCAGTGATGGAGTCTCGAACCGGAGAGCTGGTGAGAGGTCTTCTCGAGCCAGGCCGAGCCCGATCAGCTCAACAAACAGCTGTGCCGGCGGAATGTGGAGTGGCGAGAGGTCCGATCATGCCCCATTTGCTTATCGCTCAGCTCGCCAGCCGAGCGAGCGAACAGCCGCATCTAGGGCGTTTTGAGCGAGGATTTAGGTTACCGTAGGTGAGAGTGTTACGGCGATCATGGGAACGAAAGCTTTCGGCAGAGCTCGCAGGCGTAACACCAGCCAGAGTTTCACTGTGCTCGAACCGACCGCTGCACAGTTACGCGATGACGGGGTTTCTTGAGTGAAGTGGCAGCAGCTGGCAGGTGGTTGTTTAGCCTCTGAGTCGCAGGGCTGCCTAGGGCGTGCCGGGCGAGGAGCGTGTGAATTTGCGTGGGGAGGGCTTTGAAACGCCAGTTCGCGCGCTGCGGCCATCTCGAAGAGGGAGGATGTTCAAACTACGCTCGCTTCGCCTTCTTACTGGAGCAATTTCACGCCAATATGTGCTGTTGTTTTCGTGAAAGTTCATTGCCGTCAGACAGCCTCGGCCGCGTTGCCGCTGCGTGAAAGCTCCGCCACTAAGCCCGCTCAGGTCGCAAGAGGTGCGAACAGTTGCGAGGTTAGCACGCTTTATTTATTGAGACGGTTATAGCGTGTGGAGCTCGATACAAACATGCTCGGTAGTAATGAGAGTCAGGTGCACCCGAGGTCAATACTTGGTTTAATACATGAATAAATAGGCTACACCGAAAGTTTAAAATGGACAATGGACAGTTGAATAATAGTTTCGACAGCCCGAGCATAAGAAAGAGAGACGTGCAAGTTGGTAACAGGTGTCATTGAAGATAAACGTTTAATGATTGGGTACGGTTCGTTATCCCAGAGCGTTGTCGTTTCTTCTTTCGCTGACCGCAGTTGTTGGTCGGTCACAGGTTGTCCTCAGCGTCCTGAATTAAAGAGAACGCGGCAAGACCGCAGTTCAGCAGCCACGCCACAGATCGGTGGCTCGCACCGCCTCAGATTCATGACTCCCAGCTTTAGCACGCCGGTAATACCACCGCATCATTTGCTCAGCTTTCCCCAGCCTGCGACGCCTGTTACACCCGTTGTTTGCGGCTCCATCAGATTATGATCATCTGACTGTCGGGCGTGCCAAAACATGCCTTCGTAAAAATAAACATAATTTGATGTAAACACACTCTGTGTTTAGTAATTCATACTCATAGCTGCAATGCTCACGAAGTTCGCGTTACTGGGGATACACAGCTCATTGAAGCTCTCAGCTAGTTAGCGTGTCTTCTCCTCATTTGCGAAAGTCGCAGCCACTTCGTCGCCGGAGAAAGCTGACTCAGCGTCAACATAAGCTTCAGCAGCTTAGAATACGACGGCTTTGTTAAACAAATTAAAGAAGATCGAAACATTTTCGTATAGCAAATCATAAGCTTATTCACAAATAATACCAGATTTTTACAATATAACAGACAATTAGCGTTAATATTGTTAACATAAACAACTTATGACAAACACATCAGTAATCAGGGCGAACACACGTGTTTCAGCAGTTACCAGAGGAATTGCAGCAGGGGCTCACACGCCAGGTGCATCACCACCGCAGTGAGGTTCAGCATGAAAAGGCTGCTTTAAAATGCCAGTGTACAATAATAAGTCATAGTCATTAATGGCAACTTAATTTTTTCATTCAGTGTCATAGCCTCGCAAGTATTGGGTTATCATTCAGAAACAAAATTGTTAGCTCAATTTCATACAGTGCACGTCTCGTTCATTCAGGCGGGGCTTCGCCTGGTTCGACGGAACATTAGGCAAAGATGCGTGAGGTTAAACAGCATGATGCAACAAATTTCTGGCTTGCTGACACCGAATTCATGCTTTTCACAAGAGCAAATATGTGCTGTAGCCTAATAATCACCTTTAATACGGTACCAATTACGTTATAAAACTGTGAAAATAGGCATTGGGGCAGTGTTTAAAAACATAAATATTTGAACATGCACAATTCACAGTTATTGGGCAAAATATCAACTTTCAGTGAAGAGCAGTGGGTTATCTTTGTTATTTCTTTTGTTTACTGTTAACCGGGCAGAGTTTAGTATTCTGGAGAGAATTGTGCCGTTTTGATACTGTATCATCATTTGCACATTCTTCTAAAATACGTTATCGCCTCATTATGGTGAATGTTACAAACATAAACTAAAGGTTTGCTTGCAGCCAGTTACTATCATCTATCGTTTGAACGTGGTGTCTCACAGGAATGTGATATCAAACCTCAGTTTTTCTACTCTTTGTAAAAGCTTTTCATTTACGCGTAAAAGATTAGTATCGTGCGTTCAATAAAATCATCATTGGTTCCGCTCGTCGTTAGCATGTGTCGATAATGGGCAAGCTTGAAAGCAATGCGAGCACAATTTTGTAATTCTTAAAGTTCGGGCATTCAAAACAAACTACTGTGTTTCAAACATATCAGTGCCTCTAGAATGTAGAACACATTTTGAATTCAACACAATAATGATGATAGTTATGAACAGTCAGTTCTATTAAAATGAAAATGGTAGTCTACCTTTCATTATTAGCTTCATGGTAATAATAATCAGAAAATGAAATAAGCAGCAGCCAAACATTGAGTAACAACAGTACTGCTCGTTATTCTTTTTACTTATTAATGAATCACTTGAAACATTAACGCGAAATTATAAAACCCGATGCCTGCAACGCTCTTAAAGCTACATGTCTTGGGACAAATTCGGTACCAACGTTTGAAGTCGGTTAATACTATTATCGCTGCTTTTTCTTCGAATTTCATGGCAACGCTTATTCAAAGAAATGCAAGATATGAAAAGTCAGCACTTTCTTTGTCGCCTTGCCGATAGTTTGGTCAGAGTGTTCATATCGTTTTCTCACTAGAATCTAAGTTGTTGTACTCATAAAGATTTAGCGCATATTTCTTCACAATAAAACAGTTATTTAGTTAACGTTTTATGTATGTATTCAAATTCATTTCCCGACAGACAGAGAGAATGACTGCAATGAAAGAAGGTGACAGCTAAGTTTTGAAATTGCACGCCAGAGGCCTCGTAATAAGCAGCCAGTAGGCCTCATTTCAGGTGCTCTGTTTATTCCTACTTCTCTCGGTCTCTCTGAGGTGCCAAATTGCTGAGCGATGAGTCAGTGCCACTGACCTTCCCTGCTTGCAAGACAAGTGGTTTCTCGAATGCCTTTATACTTCTCAAGATTTGTTAATATCATCAGATAGTGGAGTTCTAACCTTTGTTAACATGCCTCCTTTCCAGAGGTGTTCATGCCTCTCTGTACTCATGAGTTTCCTTCCTTTGTATTTGGTGAGAAAATAAAAAAGAGAATAGTGGGTAAGGCTTTTATTTAGAGCAGAGAGCTGGCTGTCGCTTGCTGGCCATGTTTGAATGCGGTTGACCGTTAGATATGCGTCGTGAATAAACAAGATTCAGTTTCGAAAAACGCCGCTGCGGGAGTTAACTTAACCACAGTCTCTCAGCACTTCATTCGTCACTCGTAAAATCACAGTCGGTGTTCTCGCAGAATTAGCCGTCGCTAGTTCACTACGTAAGGCTCGGGGAAGTACCCGAGAATTTCAGTGCTTAGTCAGATAGAGCGCGATTGTTTCGTTTTCACAGCAAGGTTGTCACCAGCGAGAATGGCAGCCCGGGTTGAAGCTCCGTTGCAGCCGCTGAATGATTACTTTCAGCAGGTCGAGCTTCGTCACGAGCGTTGATGCCGATGTTTTTCTCGTAGTTTCAAAAGTTGAGTAGTGGTTCACGCGCCCGGAAGATAAACCACTGGTAAACCATTAGCCGAAAGCTTTCGGCATCAGTCTCGTCATAGTTGGAAAATGTTTTCTGCCGCGAATCTAGAAATACAGTACTTTCTTCTCGCAAATTATAAAGCGCCCGTTGTTTCTTTTGACAGTTAATATGTTGTGTGAAACAAGCATGTTTCTTTTAAATTTCACATCTGTCGTGCAAGTTTGAAGAGACGACGCTTATAAGTACCAGTTGGCTGCTTGACAGTCATTTCGCTCGTAAGTATCCTCATTTCAGCAAAGTGTCGATGTTGGGCCAGACAACTGGCGCAGCGTGTACCAGCGAACAGACAGATGTTTTCGGCCTGTAATGAATTCAGCATCGCAGATCAAAGACAGCTGAGTCATCAGCGTTGGCTTCAGCGAGTCCTGTTGGCTTCGCCAGAAAGTTGATTGTCTGAAACATCACTCCTGTCTTCTCCATGCAGAGTACGTTCTCATGCTGTTGCCTTCGATTGCATTGGTGTGCCATTGTAATTGATCATTTTCAGTGTTGTCAGTCATTTTCAAACACACGGATTGAAATACAGAGTTTCGTCACAATCTGATCTCGATACCCGAGACACCACTGGTCTCTTCACAGTAGTCATTTGACGCGAAATTTAGAAAAGATGCGTCTTATCTTCAGAACGAGTTACGCACGAAGTACGTTGTTTATGGTTCTCCAGTGCTGTCTTTAGTTTGCAACAATTATATTTAATTGAATCTGAAGTTTGTTGCCGAATGTCTCATTCACTTTCAATCTTAGCTGTTCAGAATGTCATTTGTTTCAAAGAATGTTTAGTTTGTGTCAGCTGAGCAGGGATGTAAACAGTTCTCTGGGCAGCAGGTCACATCAAGTTCAGCTCATGCAGCCGCACTGAAATCTGTGTCACCACAGCCACCAAATTCAACAGGCTTGTCAGCAGTTTCGCGCATATGCCGTAACTGGCTGATGTGGGGCTCGGTGAGTTACCCAGCCCAGAGCAAGTAAGTGCAAGTACGGCAATCTCAATAGTCATGCGTTTGTAAACAGGCAACATTAGTAAAAGTCAAGCTCACAAGTTCTTGGTCACGAAATAGCATGCGTTACTTATAGACACAGCTTGTTCATTATTAATTTTAAAATAATACTGCTAACATGCAACATTTTGCTAGTGCTGTAGTATTTCGTGTTTACATAATGTTAGTAGTTCGTTATGCGGCTTGCAGCCGAAAAACCCTTGAGCCACACTTAATAGGCGTCGAAAGCCATATTGGCAACCGTTGGTTCGGAAACAAACTTCAACTGTAATTAAGCAGGCATTTGCGTATTATATGTTTACGATTTGCTTTCAAAATGGACAATGAAACCAACATTAATGAATACAGTTGTTCATGGTCTGTCCATGGATTTGAGTCGCTTTAATGCGCCAAAAGTATATCTAGTTAACAATTTGAAGTTGACAATATTTGTAATAACATTAGATTTATTTACGTACAGAACTGTTCGTTATTTGAAGCGGGTCGGATTTTAAGAAGTATTGTGGAATTCCGAATCATATTGGCGATGAGAAATGAATTAACATCAGAATAAATTTTACCATTATTGCTTCGGACTAAGTTAACATGTTAGTTTAAATTGGTCTGTGCGAATACTTCACACGAACCAATAAATAACTTTTCAACACTTGGTGCTTGTGTATCGTAAGTTTGGAACGAAGACTGGCTATTTCCACCTGTATTTGGCTGGTAAAACAAGAATAAATGGATAAAATAGTGCACGGGCATCTGTAATAACGTCATCAATGACAGCCTGCCTGGGGCTGGGTAGCGGCAGGAACAGAAATAAAACAAAAGACAGCATTTACTGAAAGCTCATTTATTTAACGTAGCGGAGTCACACCGACGCGCACCATCGGTGAGGTGAATAATCAAAAGTTTGTGCGTCGTGCATCAGGTTCACTAAGAAAGCGAAACAGCAAAAAGCAAAATTAAGAGAACTTCATACCACTCTTTGCTTAGTAATAGTGGTCTCATACCATTAAGCCCGAACTGAATAAATGTTAGTGGTTACGTCATGAACATGCGCAGAAGACCAGTTCAGGCCACCCTGGCAGAGATAGTCATCAGCATGTTAAACCAGAATGCTTAATTCTCACCAATTTCATTTTCATAAATTTTTGAATACGCCTTTGTCTGTTGTTAGAATAACTTAAACATAAATAGAGAATTTATTTTTTTCTCAGTCATAACCTCCTTCGGACAGATGCCCCCAGCACTTGCAGTAAGAACCACTGTTGTGACACAGATGTGAAAGCTAAAGTAAGATGAAAAGTGTTTGTACTGGCATTCAACATAAATTGCTGCCCTGAACTCGTAGTTAGAAACATTGCTTTTTATTTCCTCACAGCATTTTACAGGTGAATGAGCAGACAGTTACTGGCCATATGCGGACCGACAAACAATACTGACGAGAGCCAGGGCATTCCCGAGTCGTTTGACAATAAATGGCAATGAACAACACACACGAAAGCCGTTAAAAATGGACAAATGAAGTTGAATTGTTAGCCTGATACCTGAAAGCATAAGAAACATATAGTACAAAGTTGGTACAGTGTAAAGTCATTTGCTAAACAAGGTGATTTGCGCGTCCTCGCAGGGCGCGGGCCAAGAAAACAAAGTCGTCATCACAAACTCCGCTAGTGGGGGACTTCATACATCTCTCTTCAGATCGTGGTAAATATCTTGATTATCTGCTGAGCGTTGCAAAGTTACGGTTACGTTAGTAGAAGCAAAGTTTCGCGCTGGTAATGTGAAGCGGTGCCGAGCGGCGTGGCGATGCTTCTCTGTGGGCAGCCCGCAGTCCTTTCTTTCACCTGTGACGCCAGGCGAGGCAGCCGGCGCGATCATTCGCCGGCATGTTTATCGGACCGGTAAAGCGGCTACTGTTCTACCAGCACGCGAGCGTTTCGCAGGGCTCCGTCAGGTGGCAGATGGCTGCTCGACGAAGAACATGAGGGAGACGCCGGGAGGGCGCGAATGCCATCGATCTGTCAATATCAAACCGTTATGCTTAACTTCACACTACAGCAAAAGCCTTCAGCCAGTCCTTCACCAATGACCGTTTACAGATCACAGTATTTCACAGCCAGACGGTTTAGTTTGCTTTCGGGCGCCCTCAACTCACCACGGCAGCGAATTTACGGCGGCGGAACACGAGGTCGCCAGGTTCGTGAATCGCCGCTCAGGTCGTTGGCCGCAGAAGTGTGGTGGTGTAGAAAGGCAGGCGTGTTAGGTGACACAACAGAGCGGTCTCACCGGCGGAGTTGCGTGTCCACCAGGTGTTTATCGACGCCGCCAGGCGTAGTCGGTTCATCGCCTCGGGCCAAGAGTCTTATCATTTGCCCACTTTACGAGCTACATCGAAGACACCAGGTCTCGTAGCTGCGCTTGCGTTGTTTATCGTTGCGCAGTTTGTCGTTGTTCGCGGTGCAGTCGCGACGATAGCCCGGCAGCGTGGGCGTTGGCGACGCCACAGAAGGAGCAGATCTCAGGGTTTCAGGCCGCCTCAGAGCCAGGACGCAGATGGCGTGCAGTAGGCCGAAGTCTTCCGGCCACGCCGCCCCCGCGCGTCCCCGTGGTTGATCCCGAGCCGCGAGGAGTTCCTCAGGATGGTAAATTACACAGAGGTCTGGCCCCCGGGACCGGCACACACCATGGCCTCCTGGACGGAGATTCTGAAAGGCCAACCAAAAATTTCTTAGTGTAGGGATCAGCCAGCAGCAGGCTATCCCTGACGGATAAGGCCGGGCCTCGCCTAGGCAACCGCCTGCTTGCCTACCAGAAACTGCACCACCCTCCAACTGATGATGGACGCCAGTAGCCGCGCATGGGAGCTGTCCTGGAGCAGATCGTCGAGACAGTGCCCCAAGCCCATCGCCTCTTCAGCAAAAATGTTCAACCCCAGGGAGACCCGCTGTTGCACCTTCGGATAGGGAGTCTCACAGTATACTGGGCGGTCCGCACTTTCAAATTCCTCCTGGAGGGTATGTTCTTCACCATCAACACCGACCACCAGCAGCTGGTCCACGCTTTCACCAGCAGGGGCTTATGGTTCTAGGCAGCAACGACACTACCAAGGCCATCGCAGGAGTTCACCTTGCTCAATCAAATACCTCCCCAGCAGGAAGAACCCTGCAGACGCCCTCCCAGAGTTTAGCTCAATGCGGCATGAGCTCGGGATCAACTACAGGGACCTTGCCCGGGAGCAGGGGCCGCTGACCCGAGACTTCAGCCTACTGCACCGCCATCACGTCCCTGAAGTGGAGGGACGTGGCCCTCGTCCCTGGGGGTCCAAAACTCCTCTGTGACGTCAGCACCAGCCAGCCTCGCCCCTGGTGCCCGCCTCCCGCCACAGGTATTCGAAGATCATCCACGGGCTGTCCCACCCCCGGCAGGGACAACGCCAAACTGCTGACGGTGAAGTTCGTCTGGCACAGAACACGGAAGGACACGAGGACCTGGGCGGAGACAGAGCCCGGTGCCAAACCAGTAAGATAGGGTCGTCACACCGAGTCCGGGATAGGCGAAGTTTCCACAGCCGCGACGTTCGGCCATACACATCGACGTCGTCGGCCCTTTCTTCCTCATCAGGCGGGGGACCACATAACCACCGACAGGGGCCCTGGCCTTTCCTGTCAAGCTGTGGTCCGCCCTGGCACGCCTGCTGGGAACATCTCACCAATTCACCACTGCTTACAACCCTGCAGCCAACGGCTTGTCGAGCTGGTTCCACAGGTCCCTGAAAGCGCCCCTCATGGCCCGCTGCACCGCTTGAGGATTGAAATACCAGCTGCCGTGGGTCCTCCTCGGCTGAGAACCACCCCAGAGCCAACAGCCACCTGTCAGCAAGTGGGAGAAAATCTACTGTATCCTCTCACAGAGTCCCGGGAGAACTGGTCACAGAGGACTAGCACAACCCATCAGTACAGAGGCTTTGCTACATAGTCGCCAAGTTCGCCTCTGTAAGCGATTATACACTGACAGATCAGTCGCCTTCACGCCCCCGGCTTGTCCTCCACCACTGATGTCTTCGTCAGGCATGACGCCATCTGCCCACCACTGACCAGGCCCTGCAAGGCCCTTCCGTGCTGATAGAATAATAAGAAGCGCTTCCAGCCGCCTTACAGAAAGGACGACTGCGTCGGCGATCGCATCAAACCTGCCCTCCTGAGGAAACAGATGTCACCAAGACCGCATCTCCGCCTGAGCAGCCGTCTCCGCAGGTGGGCTGCCGCAGAGAAGGGGGATACGAGGCTGCCCTGGGAAAACATCCGCCCACACACCAGCCAGCCGCCCCACGCACAGCTAAACTCCCTGCTCACTGGGTAGCCATGGCACTCTTTCAAACGCCTCAGCAGATACGTCAGATTAATCAGATGTTACCCACGCCTGGGGGATTATTTGAAAGTCCCCACTAAGCGGGTTTTCTGTGTGATGGCGACTGGTTTTCTTTCCACGCCAGGGATAACGGGACACGCAGGATCAGCCACCCAATCGTTTAAAACTGTTTTATGTAAATATTTACCTGTACCAACTTGTATTGCTATATGTTTCTTATGCTCAGGTATCAGAATGTATTCAACTTCATTTTGTCCATTTTGTAACTCAGTGTGTATTTGTTCATTGTATTTATTGTCAAATGTTAGTGACCTCAGGTCACCCTTGGCTCATTGTGCTCCTCAGTGTGACATCAGTCCGCCGCTATAAACCGCCTGTGTCCTCAATAAATCAGCAGTAACTTTTATCCTGCCTTTTTTTCGTGACTCTTAAAAGATGCTTGTAGAATAAAAAGCAATGTTTCTAACTACAGATTCAAAGGACGTTGTTTAACTTATTTAGAATACCAGTCTATAAGCTCTTATTTACTTTTCATCTTACTTGCTTCCCATCTATCACAGCAGTGGTTCTTACTTGGGTGCAATAACCCCTAGGGGGCATCAGCAATTTTCAGGTGCAGTGAACCTAGGGAAAATAAAAAATTCTCTATTTATATTCGTTATTCTCTTTAACAAGAGTAAGGAACTAATATTCAAAAATTTATGAAAAAATGGGGTGGGTGAGAATTAAAACGTTCTGGACCTGTATAGCGCTCTGGTGACTCAGAGCCCCTATCTCCCAGAGTTGGCCTGGGACCTAGTCTTCTGCACATGTTCATGGTAATAACATCACTTCACTCATATTTATTCAGTCAGGCACATATGATGTCATATCACAGAGACCATATTCTCATAAAAATTAAGTGTAAGTTCCTTAATTTTGCTTTTATGCTAATTTGCTCTAAAGTTAACCTCGTTCACGATTACTTTAAACTGTTGTTAATTTCACCTCACCTAATAGCTGTTATTCTCGAATGAGGCACGTGTTATGATCCGTACATTAAATAAATACAGCTTTCAATAAATATATCTTTTGTTTTATTTCTTATTCCTGCCACTTTCTACCCAGCTAAGTGAATATCGGTGATAGCCATTCATGATACAAGATACCCGTCACCTTATTTTATCCATTTATTTCTTATTTTTACCCCAGTAAATACTGGGTGATAGCCAATCATTCACCATCGGCCACGATTGCTGGCTTTCTTCTCCTTTAAGCCAATTGTTGAGAGACCATTTTGTTGGTTCATTGTAAATTCTTCACTGAGGTGGTAAAAGCTTGGCTGGTACGCTGTTGGCCCAGCGTTCGACTCTCGAGCGGCCAATGAAGAATTAGAGGAATTTATTTCTGGTGATAGAAATTCATTTCGTCATAATGTGGTTCGGATTCCACAATAAGCTGTAGGTCCCGTTGCTAGGTAACCAGTTGGTTCTTAGCCACGTAAAAATAAATCTAATCATTCGGGCCAGCCCTAGAGAGCTGTTAATCAGCTCAGTGGTCTGGTTAAACTAAGATATACTTTTTTTTTGAGGCACGTTACAAATTTGGTTGCAGTCCATGGACCACGGACCATGATAATACATGGTATTAATCTTAGGTTTCTATTTATCCATTTTTTGAATAAAAATCGTAAATGTACATAATACCACGCAAATACCTTTAATTATAGTTGAAGTTTATTTCAGGATAGCAGTTTATAATATGAAAAACTCGACGTATGCGGTACTTGTTTCTTAGGGAATTATCAATCAAGAAGTTTTTTGGCTGCAATTATGGCTGAATTTTCATATTGTAAATTAAGTATTTTGAAATACACTGCAACTATAATAAAAATATTTGCATGTTAGTAATTATTTTTTAAAATTAATAATGAATAAGTATGTCTATAAATTAACACTATGCTTTTATTTCGTATTGTCCATGGTCTGGGGACTGTGAATGACTTTTATAATGTTGCCTGTTTATGAGCACGTAGTGGTTCATCTTAAGTTGCACGTGCCTTTTGCCTTGCTCGCAGATTTTCGTTGCTCACGGTACATCAAATAGTTCACAACATGTGCAAAGAAAAGTAAATTTCTTGATAAATATATTCAATTTGGATTCAAGCCCTTCCAAAAGGGTGACACAGAGGTTCCCAGTGCAACATATGTTACAAGACTGAGCAATGAAGGAATGTGACCTTTGCTTGGGGACAACACATCCTGCTCAAGCTGACAAACCTAAACATTCTTTGAAACAAAATGACATTCCCTGAGGCAAGCTAAGTTGAAAGTAGGACATTTCGCAACAAACTTCAAAGGTTGTTGAGGTTTCCTATGAGATCGTCATGTTGATTGCAAAAATAAAAAGAGACATAGCACTGAGAGTCTCTGCATAAAAACCAAGCATACTTCGTGCAGCAAACTCGTTCTGGGAAAGATAGTGCGAAAATGCTTTCCAAATTTCACTGTCAAATGATACTGCCAAGGGAAGGATTGATGAATTGTCTCAAGACATCAAGGATCAAATTCTTAACCAAGTAAGAGATTTTCCTGTATTTTCCATCCAATGTGACGAAATGACTGACAACGCTTAGTGTTCTAATTACTAATGTATGCTCGTTTTGTGTCAGGCAACAGCGTAAAAGGGCAATGTTGTTCTGTCACCCCATGGAAAGTTTTTTACAATAGGAGCAGATATTTTTCAAGATATGTCAAACTTTGCAGGAAAACCAACTTTCATGGGACTCACTGGTAGAAGTGTGCACTGATGGAGCTCCAGCTATGCTTGGTCTGCAGTCTGGATTCATTACAAGGGTGAAAGAAATTTATCCATCTGTTGTAGGTACACACTGCATAGTTCATCGTGAAGCCCTAACATCCAGAGCTTTACTTGCTGAAATGAGGGATGCCCTGAACGTGGCTATCACTGGTAGCCAACTATATCAAAGCTGGTGCCTTAAACAGTCGTCTCTTCAAACTGCTGTGAAAGGATGGGAATTTAAAAAAGAAGCCCTGCTGTTTCACACGAACATAAGATGGCTGTCAAAGGAAACAAGCTTGGACGGCTTTAGAACTACGAGAAGAAGTACTAATATTTCTAGATTCGCAGCAGAAGGCAGTCCTCCATGACAAGTTCGAGTCTGAAGGCTTTCAGCTATCTCTAGTTTACCTGGTGGACATCTTCGAAGCATTGAATACTCTCAACTTTAAGCTACAAGGAAAAACATCAACATCAAGCCTTTCATGACAAGAATCGACCTCTGGAAGTGTCGAATTCAGCAGGGAAATACAGCCAATTTTAATAACTTAGACTCTGTTCTCATTCAGTGACCTTGATTCTTAGTTGAAGAAACAAATAATCACTTATCTATCTGACTTGGAAAGCAGAATTCATCAGATACTTCCCAGATATACAGTAAATGAGATGCGTGAAGGCTGACATTCACCAGAACCCATTTCAATGTGAATTACCTGATGTTTCAGATGAAGTGCACGAGGAGTTTCTTGGTTTAAAGTTCAACTCCATAGCTGAAGAACACTTCAAAGAACTGGATCTTGAAACGTTCTGGGGACTTGACCCAGCACTCTGGCATCAACTACGCATTCAAGATATAGTAGCTAAGAAGCAGTGTCAAGTATCTCACTAATTCATCCCCAAAAGAATAAAAACACCCCTTATTTCTCTTTTTTTTATTTTCCTTTAAATCTGGGAAGGAATTATACTCATAGGTGCAAGGGGGGCGTGGAGAGAAGGACCACCTCTTAGAGGGGCATGGTAGTAAAAAGGTTAAGAACCACTGTCTTACGGTGATATTAACAAATCTTGGGAAATTATAAAAGGCATTCAGGGTAAAACTTATCTTGCAAATAAGGAAAGGTCGATTAACTGACTTCCATAAACTCAGTAATTTTGTAACAAGGTCCTCAGAGAGAAGAGGGGCGGGGGTAGGGGATTCTAAATGCATTTATACCTGAAATGGAGATTATATAAACGCTTATGCATGAATCCTTTGCAGAACGCAAGTAAACTGATGCTAATTTCAAAAACGCTGTCACATGTGTTTTTTCATTTATAAGTCATTCTCTCTGTCTATCAGGAAGTAATTTTAGATACATACATAAAAACGTTAATAAATATGTTTTTTAACCTTGAAAGAGAAAATATGCATAATTATTACTTAAATCTTTGCAAATTACAACAACCCGTTCTGAACAGGAAGGCAATTATGATTTTTTTCTATTAAGAGCTATCGACAAAAAGGCGATAGAATAAAGAAAAGTGCAATAAAACAAGTATATACAGCGTTTCTTTTGGAATAAAGCGGTTGCCATGAAATTCAGAAGAAAAGTATGTGTAATAGCTCCCGATGTCAGTAACAAGCCGACTTCAAAAACGTTAATTGCCGAAAGACGTTTGTCTAAGACATGTAACTTTTAGAGCAGTTGCAGACGTCAGGTTTTTATAATTTCGCGTTAATGGTTTTTCCAAGAATAGTTCAGGTAGTAAAAGAAATAAAAAGGGTCTTTGGTTAATTATATTCAGTCTCAAGTCTGTTTGTGCTTCCTTGTTTTTCGTTTTCAAACGTTCGGTAGCATTTAGAACGAGATATTAATGAAGGGTAGTTTTCATGCTTTAATTAGAATTTTTCATTTCCAATACGAATTTGATATTTCATAACATCGTATTCAATTTGTGTTGAGGTTTCTGGAGGCCATTATTCTTCCAGAATCCTACCTGATCCTAGAACTTTGATCGCTGTTTTGGAATTTTGGTAGATTTTGTTTGGAATGCAGAACTAAGAGAATTTTAAGTTATTCTCCGCATTGCTTTCAAACTGCTAATTATCGACCTATGCGACAACAGTAATTGAGATAATGAATGATTTTGTGGGCAACATTCTGATATTTTGCACGTAAATAAGGAAGAAGCTGGGAGGAGTAAGAAAAACAAGTTTGGTGTCCGATTCCGCTGTAAAAGGACTTACCACGTTCAAAAGACGATGGGTGATTATGTAGCTTGTACAAAACAAACGCTTCTTTTAGTTTGCTCATTTTGTGGCATTCGTTTCACTGTAGGGCAGATAACAGTAATTTTTAGAAGAATCGTGCAAATGATGATACAAGTATCAAATTTGGCACAATTGTTCTCCAAAGATACTACTCAAATCTGCCCGATTGGCCAATTAAAAATAAAAAATGGCGGCCATTTTTCAAGATGGCCGCCAAAATAACCACTAAAGTTGATGTTTTGCTTAGAAATATTTGTAGTTGTCCGAACTGCATGATCCAAGTGTGGATTCCCATGTTTTTAAGCCTGCTGATGTATATTTTCTAGTTTATAACATGGTTAAGGTACCGTATTAAAGGAGTGATTGTTAGGCACTGCAAGGCACATAGGTGACATCACTGCTGTGAAACTCAGCATGGGGTTCAGTGTCAGCTAAGTAGGAAATTTATGTTGGCATCATACTGCAACAACCTACTAGTATCCCAAATGCTGCCTAATCAACCCCAAATCAGTTAGGCAGGCCCACCTGAATGGACAGGACGTGCCAGCGTGGGAGAGAGCCGAACCAGAGATAACAGGGTTTTAGTTTTTCTGATGGTGTACAGATCGCACGGGACTTATGACACTGGATGAAAGATCGGGATTAGGTGTGTGGCTGTGGTAATTATTGTACACTGGCCACTAGCGTAACTGTTTTCATGCTTGGTATCACTGTGTACGGTTAGTTACAGTCGCACCACAGGCGAGTGTAGTTCCCTCTTTGCAGTTCCTCTGTTGATATGTAAATTTACGTGTGTTTATTTTGTTCTGTTATGTTTGTCATAAATTGTTTATGTTGTATGTGTTGTATGACTAACGCTAGATATTTTGTCTGTTTATGTTATAGATCTGAGAGCCGTATTTTGTTGAATAAAGCTTGTAGTTTGCTACCAAGTGTTTCAGTCTTATAACAATTTATTCAACAAAATACTCAATCATGGCTAAGCTGCTTAAGCCATGTTGACTGGACACAGATCCCAGCTCTCCCACGGCGGCCATGAGTGGGAAACACTGGCACCGAACCTTTCAAAACTTCATAGAGAGAGTGGAGAGGCCGCACCCAACAAAGCTGAGGGCTCTAGTGAACTGTGTATCCCCAAGTGTGTACGAACTCATTGAAGACTGTTACGTATGAAGGTGCCGCTGCAAAACTAGAGTGTGTTTACGCTCAAGTTTTGAACGAGATTTTTGCAAGGCATGTTTTGGCAACCCGACGACAGCAGTCAGGTGAATCCCCTTGATGAATTTCTGATAGAGTTACATAAACTAAGCAAGGATTGTAACTTTTTTGTAGTCACAGCTGAACAATACCGGGAGGAGATGGTACGTGATGCGTTTATTAACGGTATTGCCCTCAGCATTTATTCGTCAGCGCCTGCTGAAAACAAGTCCTTGGATCTGGAGCGGGGGTACAGTCAGGCCCATACGTTGGATCTTGCCCAGCGTGAATGCTGATTCCTACACGTCTTACTTGCCTGTTCCTCATGCAGCTGCTTTAGTTCCAGGACAGCAAGGACAGCCTTGTGATGACCAACAACTGCAGTCAACGAAAGAAGAGGCGACCCATTTTCTTGGCTGCTCCTAGGATAACGGGTCATGCAGGATCAGCCATACCCAATCATTTAAACTGTTTTATGTAAATATTTACCTGTTACCAACTTGCACGTTATATGTTTCTTATGCTCAGGTATCAGAATGTATTCAACTTCATCATTGTCCATTTTTGTAACTCAGTGTGTATTTGTTCATTGTATTAATTGTTAAATGTTATTGACCTCAGGTCACCCTGGCTCTCATTGTACTCCTCGGCGTGACATCAGTCCACCGCTATATAAACCGCCTGTGTCCTCAATAAATCAGCAGTAACTTTATCCTGCTCGGTTCTTTCGCACCTCTTAAAGTGGTGACCCTGGAGTGGATCCCGGAGCCATTAGCGGACTCACACAGCGACTCAGCCTTGGCTCCAGGAACTACCCACGCCCCTAGCGGACTCATGACAGTGCTGTAACCAGCTTTCGGGCGTGCTGACTCGTCGGCAAATCACCAGTGTCATTAATGGACTCACACGGCGTGCTCCCAAGCACATATTGACGTGAGTACACACTCCAATTAAGAGGGCTAGAGCGAGCATGGACACAGACATCCCCTCCCATGTTCAGTTAACCGCGAACCTTGCGGATTCAGACGTTTACCCCCCGCCCATATCACCCGCGCCCTCCCCCGCACCAAGGTTCACACGCTCCTCCACATCGCTGCCCATGCCCCGCACGCTCCCCTTTCCGGCGCCCTGCCCGGTAGGACAAACAAAAGCCACCCTCACCATAAAGCTGCCGCCCTTCACTCAAGGAAACCCATCATCATGGCTGTACAGGGTTGAGTGTCAGTTCAGGCTGGTGGAGCTCACAGACGAGGTGCTACAGGCTGACACAGTAATTAACGCCCTGCCGAGGAGGTCTACCAGAAACTCGTCCCATGGGGTGTCCACCACATGCCTCCTCACCTACCGTCGCCTAAAACATCCTCATCGAGACTTGCTCCCGCCGATCGCCGAGAGCCGCCCGCGCCTCGACCTCATCATCAACCCGTGGCAGGAACAGAGCGTCATGGAGTCGTGGGGCATGATCCAGGACCTCCTCACCCTTCCCGACACCGACAGCAACGGCAGGCAGTCCGAGATCAGCCTGTCAAGGGAGATTCTCCTCCACCAGCTCCTCCCGGAGTTCCGGACTCAGATCCTCGAGCCCTACACCATGCCACTCGAGGTCTTGATTCGTACGGCGCAGCAGCTGACCGACTCCGCAAGGGCAGCAAAGCGGGCATCAGCGCCCGCACACCCCATCAGTTCCATTCAACAGGAGGAGGGTGCAGAGGAGGAGATAAGTGTCGTCACCAGAAGGCAGCCACTGTATCATCACAAGAGGAAACCACCGGGCTCTTGCTACTACCACCAGCGGCACGGCAAGGATGCTCAGAACTGCCAACCCCTGTGCTCATTCGCCCATCCAAAAAACGGGGGGGGTGGCCATGGCAACAGAGGAACCCAGGAGCTCAGAACCATTAGGCTTCTATGTCCGCGACACCATCTCCGGCAGGATGATGTTGGTCGACACTGGGGCCTTTAGATCAATATTTCCGCTATCCAGGGAGGACCGCAAGCGCTCACCAGACCCAGCTGCCTTCCTGACGGCCGCCAACGGGTCCCCCATCCTCTCCTATGGCACCAGGCTCCTGTTGATCTCCATCCTTGGCCAGAGGTATTCTTGGAACTTTGTCGTCGTGGACGTAAGGACCCAGCTCCTGGATGCGGATTTCCTCTCCCACTTCAGTCTGGCAGTCAACGTCGGTTGCAAGCGCCTCCTTGGCACTGACTCCTGCCAGTCCTCCCATTGGCAACGGGGACCCAGCGCGCCTACCATCTGCTCCACGCCCCCACCACCACCAGTAAGCCCAGCTGCTGAAGGAGTTCGCCGACGTATTCAGGCACGAGCTCCGTCAGGTATCTGGAGCCCCAGCAAAACATGGCATCTACCATTACATAAAGACGAAGGCCCCCTACACACGCAAGTTCCGAGGCTTCCCCTCGGCGCCTTCAGGAGGCCAAGGACACCTTTGCCGAAATGGAGCAGATGGGAATATGCAAGAAGGCCTCCAGCCCGTGGGCCTCCCTCCACATGGTGCAGAAACCGGATGGCTCCTGGAGACCCTACGGTGACTACAGGTGGCTCAACCTGCAACTGAACCTGACCATTACCCCCGCCGAACATGCAGGGACCTCGCGCCTCCTTCCACGGGGGCCAAAATATTTTCTAAGTTGGATCTTTTAAAATCTTACTTTCAGGTACCAGTTGCCCCAGAGGATATCCCTGAAAACCTCCATCATCACGCCCCTTCAGGTCCTATGTCTTCGCCTTCTTCACCTTTGGCCTGAGGAACGGGGGCGACCTTCCAGTGGCTCATGGACAGCATCCTGGGGACCTGAAGTTCTCGTCTGCTAAGGATGATATCCTTATATTTTCCAGGTCCCATAAAGAGCGCCAGAGGCACATCCGGGCAGTCCTGCAGCGCCTGCAGGAGAACGGCCTCGTCGTCAGATTTAACAAGTGCTCCTTCAGCATCGAGAAAGCTGACTTCCTAGGCCACGAGATATCCCCGGATGGCGTCCGCCCGCTCACATCAAAGGTCGCAGCCGTCACCAAGTTCCCCGTCCCCACCTCCATCAATGCCATCCAGGAGTTCCTCAGGATGGTAAATTACTACAGGAGGTTCATCCCCGGGACCGCACACACCATGGCCTCCCTGACGGAGATTCTGAAAGGCCAACCAAAATTCTTAGTGTAGGGACCCAGCCAGCAGCAGGCCTTATCCCTGACGAAGGCCGCTCTCGCCTAGGCAACCGCCTTTGCCCACCAGAACCCCACCACTCCCCTCCAACTGATGATGGACGCCAGTAGCGTCGCATGCGGAGCCGTCCTGGAGCAGATCGTCGACAGTGCCCCCAAGCCCATCGCCTTCTTCAGCAAAATGTTCAACCCCAGGGAGACCCGCTACAGCACCTTCGACAGGGAGCTCTGCACAGTATACTGGGCGGTCCGGCACTTCAAATTCCTCCTGGAGGGTATGCCCTTCACAATCTACACCGACCACCAGCAGCTGGTCCACGCCTTCACCAAGCAGGGGGGCGCATGGTCTTCTAGGCAGCAACGACACCTCGCGGCCATCGCAGAGTTCACCTGCTCAATCAAATACCTCCCCAGCAGGAAGAACCCTGTAGCAGACGCCCTCTCCAGAGTTTAGCTCAATGCGGCGCAGCTCGGGATCAACTACAGGGACCTTGCCCGGGAGCAGGCCGCTGACCCGGAGACTTCAGCCTACTGCACCGCCATCACGTCCCTGAAGTGGAGGGACGTGGCCCTCGTCCCTGGGGGTCCAAAACTCCTCTGTGACATCAGCACCGGCCAGCCTCGCCCCCTGGTGCCCGCCTCCCGCCGCTGCCAGGTATTCGACATCATCCACGGGCTGTCCCACCCCTCTGGCAGGACAACGGCCAAACTGCTGACGGTGAAGTTCGTCTGGCACAGAACACGGAAGGACACGAGGACCTGGGTGAGACAGAGTCTTCGGTGCCAAACCAGTAAGATAGGTCGTCACACCGAGTCCGGGATAGGCGAGTTTCCACAGCCGGGGCGACGGTTTGGCCACATACACATCGACGTCGTCGGCCCTCTTCCCCCATCAGGCGGGACCACATAACCACCGACAGGGGCCCTGCCTTCCTGTTCAAGTTGTGGTCCGCCCTGGCACGCCTGCTGGGAGCATCTCACCACACCACCACCGCCTACAACCCTGCAGCCAACGGCTTGGTCGAGCGGTTCCACAGGTCCCTGAAAGCGTCCCTCATGGCCCGCTGCACCGCTGAGGATTGGAAATACCAGCTGCCGTGGGTCCTCCTCGGGTTGAGAACCGCCCCCAGAGCCAACAGCGACCCGTCAGCAGCGGAGAAAATCTACTGTGATCCTCTCGTAGTCCCGGGAGAACTGGTCACAGAGGACTAGCACAACCCATCAGTACAGAGGCTTTGCTACATAGTCGCCAAGTTCGCCCCCTGTAAGCGGACATACACTGACAGATCAGTCGCCTTCACGCCTCCCGGCTTGTCCTCCACCACTCATGTCTTCGTCAGGTATGACGCCATCTGCCCACCACTGACCAGGCCCTGCAAGGGGCCCTTCCGCGTGCTGGATAGGAATAACAAGGCTTTCCAGCTCGCCCTTTACAGAAAGGACGACTGGGTGTCGGTCGACCGCATCAAGCCTGCCCTCCTGGAGGAGGAAACAGATGTCACCGCACCGTACCCTCCGCCTGAGCAGCCGTCTCCGCAGGTGGGCTGCCGCAGAAGGAGGACACGAGGCCGCCCCTGGAAACATCCGCCCACACCCGCAGCCAGCCGCTCCCACGTACAGCGCAAACCCCTGCTCACTTCGCGTAGCCATGGCACTCTTCAACGCCTCAGCAGATACGTCGATTAATCAGATGTTACCCACGTCTTGGGGGGGATTATTTGTAAAGTCCCCACTAAGCGGGTTTTCTGTGATGGCGACTGGTTTTCTTGGCCACGCCTAGGATAACGGGACACGCAGGATCAGCCATACCCAATCGTTTAAACTGTTTTATGTAAATATTTACCTGTACCAACTTGTACGTTATATGTTTCTTATGCTCAGGTATCAGAATGTATTCAACTTCATTTTTGTCCATTTTTGTAACTCAGTGTGTATTTGTTCATTGTATTTATTGTCAAATGTTAGTGACCTCAGGTCACCCTGGCTCTCATTGTGCTCCTCAGTGTGACATCAGTCCGCCGCTATATAAACCGCCTGTGTCCTCAATAAATCAGCAGTAACTTTATCCTGCTCGTTTCTTTCGCACCTCTTAAAAGATGCTTGTAGAATAAAAAGCAATGTTTCTAACTACAGATTCAAAGGACGCTGTTTAACTTATTTAGAATACCAGTCTATAAGCTCTTTTATTTACTTTTCATCTTACTTGCTTTCCCATCTATCACAGCAGTGGTTCTTACTCTGGGGGGTGCACACCCCCCTAGGGGGGCATCAGCAATTTCCAGGGGTGCAGTGAACCCTAGGGAAAAATAAAAAATTCTCTATTTATATTCGTTATTCTCTTAACAAGAGTAAGGAACTAATATTCAAAAATTTATGAAAAAATGGGGGTGGGTGAGAATTAAACGTTCTGGACCTGTATAGCGCTCTGGTGACTCGTGAGCCCCTATCTCTCCCAGGAGTTGGCCTGGACCTAGTCTTCTGCACATGTTCATGGCAATAACATCACTTCACTCATATTTATTCAGTTCAGGCTATTAAGGTATGTCATATCACAGAGACCATATTCTCATAAAAAATTAAGTGTAAGTTCTCTTAATTTTGCTTTTACTGCTAATTTCGCTCTTAAAGTTAACCCTCGTTCACGATTACTTTTAAACTTACAGTTAATTTCACCCTCACCTTAACAGCTGTTATTCTCGAATGAGGCACGTGTTGTGATCCGTACATTAAATAAATATAGCTTTCAATAAATATATCTTTTGTTTTTATTTCTTATTCCTGCCACTTTCTACCCAGCTAGGTGAATATCGGTGATAGCCATTCATGATACAAGATACCCGTCACCTTTATTTTATCCATTTATTTCTTATTTTTTTTATCCCAGTAAATACTGGGTGATAGCCAGTCATTCACCATCGGCCACGATTGCTGGCTTTCTCCTTTTAAGCCAATTGTTGAGAGACCATTTTGTTGGTTCATTGTGTAAATTCTTCACTGGAGGGGTGGGTAAAGCTTTCGGCTGGCACGCTGTTGGCCCAGCGTTCGACTCTCCGAGCGGCCAATGAAGAATTAGAGGAATTTATTTCTGGTGATAGAAATTCATTTCTCGTCATAATGTGGTTCGGATTCCACAATAAGCTGTAGGTCCCGTTGCTAGGTAACCAGTTGGTTCTTAGCCACGTAAAAATAAATCTAATCCTTCGGGCCAGCCCTAGGAGAGCTGTTAATCAGCTCAGTGGTCTGGTTAAACTAAGATATACTTTTTTTTTGAGGCACGTTACAAAATTTGGCTGCAGTCCATGGACCACGGACCATGGATAATACATGGTATTAATCTTAGGTTTCTATTTATCCATTTTTGAATAAAAATCGTAAATGTACATAATACCACGCAAATACCTCTTAATTATAGTTGAAGTTTATTTCAGGATAGCAGTTTATAATATGAAAACTCGACGTATGCGGTACTTGTTTCTTAGGGAATTATCAATCAAGAAGTTTTTTCGGCTGCAATTATGGCTGAATTTTCATATTGTAAATTGCTATTTTGAAATACACTGCAACTATAATAAAAATATTTGCATGTTAGTAATTATTTTTTAAAATTAATAATGAATAAGTATGTCTATAAATTAACACTATGCTTTTATTTCGTATTGTCCATGGTCTGGGGACTGTGAATGACTTTTATAATGTTGCCTGTTTATGAGCACGTAGTGGTTCATCTTAAGTTGCACGTGCCTTTTGCCTTGCTCGCAGATTTTCGTTGCTCACGGTACATCAAATAGTTCACAACATGTGCAAAGAAAAGTAAATTTCTTGATAAATATATTCAATTTGGATTCAAGCCCTTCCAAAAGGGTGACACAGAGGTTCCCCAGTGTAACATATGTTACAAGACTGAGCAATGAAGGAATGTGACCCTCTTGCTTGGGGACAACACATCCTGCTCAAGCTGACAAACCTAAACATTCTTTGAAACAAAATGACATTCCCTGAGGCAAGCTAAGTTGGAAAGTAGTGGGACATTTCGGCAACAAACTTCAAAGGTTGTTGAGGCTTCCTATGAGATCGTCATGTTGATTGCAAAAAAATAAAAAGAGACATAGCACTGGAGAGTCTCGCATAAAACCAAGCATACTTCGTGCAGCAAACTCGTTCTGGGGAAAGATAGTGCGAAAAATGCTTTCCCAAATTTCACTGTCAAATGATACTGCCAAGGGAAGGATTGATGAATTGTCTCAAGACATCAAGGATCAAATTCTTAACCAAGTAAGAGATTTTCCTGTATTTTCCATCCAATGTGACGAAATGACTGACAACGCTTAGTGTTCTCAATTACTAATGTATGCTCGTTTTGTGTCAGGCAACAGCGTAAAAAAGGGCAATGCTGTTCTGTCACCCCATGGAAAGTTTTACAATAGGAGCAGATATTTTTCAAGATATGTCAAACTTCTTGCAGGAAAACCAACTTTCATGGGACTCACTGGTAGAAGTGTGCACTGATGGAGCTCCAGCTATGCTTGGTCTGCAGTCTGGATTCATTACAAGGGTGAAAGAAATTTATCCATCTGTTGTAGGTACACACTGCATAGTTCATCGTGAAGCCCTAACATCCAGAGCTTTACTTGCTGAAATGAGGGATGCCCTGAACGTGGCTATCAAGGTAGCCAACTATATCAAAGCTGGTGCCTTAAACAGTCGTCTCTTCAAACTGCTGTGAAAGGATGTGGAATTTAAAAAAGAAGCCTTGCTGTTTCACACGAACATAAGATGGCTGTCAAAAGGAAACAAGCTTGGACGGCTTTATGAACTACGAGAAGAAGTACTAATATTTCTAGATTCGCAGCAGAAGGCAGTCCTCCATGACAAGTTCGAGTCTGAAGGCTTTCAGCTATCTCTAGTTTACCTGGTGGACATCTTCGAAGCATTGAATACTCTCAACTTTAAGCTACAAGGAAAAAACATCAACATCAAGCCTTCGTGACAAGAATCGACCTCTGGAAGTGTCGAATTCAGCAGGGAAATACAGCCAATTTTAATAACTTAGACTCTGTTCTCATTCAGTGACCTTGATTCTTAGTTGAAGAAACAAATAATCACTTATCTATCTGACTTGAAAGCAGAATTCATCAGATACTTCCCAGATATACAGTAAATGAGATGCGTGAAGGCTGGACATTCACCAGGAACCCATTTCAATGTGAATTACCTGATGTTTCAGATGAAGTGCACGAGGAGTTTCTTGGTTAAAGTTCAACTCCATAGCTGAAGAACACTTCAAAGAACTGGATCTTGAAACGTTCTGGGGACTTGACCCAGCACTCTGGCAGTCAACTACGCATTCAAGATATAGTAGCTAAGAAGCAGTGTCAAGTATCTCACTAATTCATCCCCAAAAGAATAAAAACACCCCTTCTATTTCTCTTTTTTTTTATTTTCCTTTAAATCTGGGAAGGAATTATACTCATAGGTGCAAGGGGGGCGTGGAGAGAAGGACCACCTCTTAGAGGGGCATGGTAGTAAAAAGGTTAAGAACCACTGTCTTACGGTGATATTAACAAATCTTGGGAAATTATAAAAGGCATTCAGGGTAAAACTTATCTTGCAAATAAGGGAAAGGTCGATTAACTGACTTCCATAAACTCAGTAATTTTGTAACAAGGTCCTCAGAGAGAAGGGGGCGGGGGGTAGGGATTCTAAATGCATTTATACCTGAAATGGAGATTATATAAACGCTTACGTACGAATCCTCTTGCAGAACGCAAGTAAACTGATGCTAATTTCAAAACGCTGTCACATGTGTTTCTTTCATTTATAAGTCATTCTCTCTGTCTATCAGGAAGTAATTTTAGATACATACATAAAAAACGTTAATAAATATGTTTTGGTAACCTTGAAAGAGAAAATATGCATAATTATTACTTAAATCTTTGCAAATTACAACAACCCGTTCTGAACAGGAAGGCAATTATGATTTTTTTTCTATTAAGAGCTATCGACAAAAGGCGATAGAATAAAGAAAAAGTGCAATAAAACAAGTATATGTTGCGTTTCTTTTGGAATAAAGCGTTGCCATGAAATTCAGAAGAAAAAGTATGTGTAATAGCTCCCGATGTCAGTAACAAGCCGACTTCAAAAACGTTAATTGCCGAAAGACGTTTGTCTAAGACATGTAACTTTTAAGAGCAGTTGCAGACGTCAGGTTTTTATAATTTCGCGTTAATGGTTTTTTCCCAAGAATAGTTCGGTAGTAAAAGAAATAAAAAAGGGTCTTTGGTTAATTATATTCAGTCTCAAGTCTGTTTGTGCTTCCTTGTTTTCGTTTTCAAACGTTCGGTAGCATTTAGGAACGAGAGTATTAATGAAGGGTAGTTTTCTGCTTTAATTAGAATTTTTTCATTTCCAATACGAATTTGATATTTCATAACATCGTATTCAATTTGTGTTGAGGTTCTGGAGGCCATTATTCTTCCAGAATCCTACCTGATCCTAGAACTTTGATCGCTGTTTTGGAATTTTGGTAGATTTTGTTTTGAAATGCAGAACTAAGAGAATTTTAAGTTATTCTCCGCATTGCTTTCAAACTGCTAATTATCGACCTATGCGACAACAGTAATTGAGATAATGAATGATTTTGTGGGCAACATTCTGATATTTTGCACGTAAATAAGGAAGAAGCACAGGAGTAAGAAAAACAAGTTTGGTGTCCGATTCCGCTGTAAAAAAGGACTTACCACGTTCAAAAGACGATGGGTGATTATGTAGCTTGTACAAACAAACGCTTCTTTTAGTTTGCTCATTTTGTGGCATTCGTTTCACTGTGGGGCAGATAACAGTAATTTTTTAGAAGAATCGTGCAAATGATGATACAAGTATCAAATTTGGCACAATTGTTCTCCAAGGGATACTACTCAAATCTGCCCGATTGGCCAATTAAAAATAAAAAATGGCGGCCATTTTTCAAGATGGCCGCCAAAATAACCACCTGAAGTTGATGTTTTGCTTAGAAATATTTGTAGTTGTCCGAACTGCATGATCCAAGTGTGGATTCCCATGTTTTTAAGCCTGCTGATGTATATTTTCTAGTTTATAACATGGTTAAGGTACTGTATTAAAGGAGTGATTGTTAGGCACTACCAAGGCACATAGGTGACATCACTGCTGTGAAACTCAGCATGGGGTTCAGTGTCAGCTAAGTAGGAAATTTATGTTGGCATCATACTGCAACAACCTACTAGTATCCCAAATGCTGCCTAATCAACCCCAAATCAGTTAGGCAGGCCCACCTGAATGGACAGGACGTGCCAGCGTGGGAGAGCCGAACCAAGGATAACAGGGTTTTAGTTTTCTGGATGGTGTACAGATCGCACGGGACTTATGACACTGGATGAAAGATCGGATTAGGTGTGTGGCTGTGGTAATTATTGTACACTGGCGACACTAGCGTAACTGTTTTCATGCTTGGTATCACTGTGTACGGTTAGTTACAGTCGCACCACAGGCGAGTGTAGTTCCCCTCTTGCAGTTCCTCTGTTGATATGTAAATTTACGTGTGTTTATTTTGTTCTGTTATGTTTGTCATAAGTTGTTTATGTTGTATGTGTTGTATGACTAACGCTAGATATTTTGTCTGTTTATGTTATAGATCTGAGAGCCGGTATTTTGTTGAATAAAGCTTGTAGTTTGCTACCAAGTGTTTCAGTCTTATAACAATTTATTCAACAAAATACTCGTCATGGCTAAGCTGCTTAAGCCATGTTGACTGGACACAGATCCCAGCTCTCCCACGGCGGCCAAGGAGTGAAACACTGGCACCAACCTTTCAAAACTTCATAGAGGAGAGTGGAGAGGCCGACTTTTAACAAGCTGAGGGCTCTAGTGAACTGTGTATCCCCAAGTGTGTACGAACTCATTGAAGACTGTTACGTATGAAGGTGCCGTTGCAAAACTAGAGTGTGTTTACGTCAAGTTACCAAACGAGATTTTTGCAAGGCATGTTTTAACAACCCGACGACAGCAGTCAGGTGAATCCCTTGATGAATTTCTGATAGAGTTACATAAACTAAGCAAGGATTGTAACTTTAAGGCAGTCACAGCTGAACAATACCGGGAGGAGATGGTACGTGATGCGTTTATTAACGGTATTGCCTCAGCATTTATTCGTCAGCGCCTGCTGAAAACAAGTCCTTGGATCTGGAGGCGGGGTACAGTCAGGCCCGTACGTTGGATCTTGCCCAGCGTAATGCTGATTCCCTACACGTCTTACTTGCCTGTTCCTCATGCAGCTGCTTTAGTTCCAGGACAGCAAGGACAGCCTTGTGATGACCAACAACTGCAGTCAACGAAAGAAGAGGCGGAAAGAAGATCACCTGTGGACTCGACTGTCGCTGCTGCACATTCGTCAAAGAAGAAATGCTATTTTTGTGGTAATACATTCCACATTACAGGTAGGGGTAGTTGTCCTGCACGTGCTGTTACATGCAACAACTGTGGTAAGACAGGTCATTTTGCCAAAGTCTGTAGATCCAAGGCTAAGACTTCTGACAGCACTACTGCTACACTGTATAACCCCACTCTGCTCACACTTGCTGCCACTTTTCCAAAGAACCTTTCACATGCAGCTACAGACATCACTGTCAATGGTCATTCACTGAAAGCATTAATTGACTCTTGCAGTTCGGATAGTTTCATAAGTGAGAAAGTGGCACAGAAACTAAAGCTGACAGCAGTTCCTGCAACCAAGGAGATTTCAATGGCATCAGCATCTTTGAATACTAGCTCCCCTGGGTATGTTACAGTGAGACTTGGGTCATGTCAATCAGAATTATCCATGTGTTCAGCTAGGGTTTTAAAGGATTTATGTTGTGATGTGATCTTGGGTCATGATTTTCAAAAGCAGCACAAGAGTGTAACTTTTCAGTATGGGGAAATAAACCAAGTTTAAGGGTAACTAGTAACTGTGCCTTGGCAACAGCTGATATTGAGGAGCCTTCACTGTTTCGAACTTGCCCCAACAGTGTAAACCAATTGCAGTCAAATCCAGACGCTATAGTGAAGATGATCTGTTGTTTATAAGTGACCAGTTATCACGCTTGTCATCTGAAGGTATCATTGAACCAAGCATATCCCCATGGAGAGCACAGGTCGTAGTTGTAAAAGATCCACTTGACAGGCACAAAAAGAGACTTTGTATTGATTATTCTCAAACCATCAACCAGTACACAGAACTAGATGCATATCCCCTTCCAAGGATAGAGGACATGGTGCACAGTCTTGCAAAGTACAAGGTGTTTTCCACATTTGACTTGAAGAGTGCATACCACCAAATTAGCATTAAAGAGAGTGAGAGGAAGTACACTGCTTTTGAGGGTGCAGGGAAATTATATCAGTTTTGCAGAGTTCCATTTGGTGTCACTAATGGAGTAGCAGTATTTCAGAGAGCTATGGATAAGTTAGTTGAAGATAAGGGTCTTAAAGACACTTTCCCATATCTAGATAATATTACTGTAGCTGGATCAACTCAGGAGGAACATGATAGCAATGTTAAGAAATTTTTGGAGGTTATTCAGAAACAGAAGCTTACCCTCAATGAATCTAAATCAGTTATGTCTGTGCCTACAATCAATGTTCTTGGGTATTGTGTTGGTAATAATGTCATAAGGCCTGACCTGACAGATTACGTCCTCTCCAGGAATTACCACCTCCCACAAATATAGGGTCTTTGCGAAGAGTTCAAGGGTTGTTTGCATATTATGCTAAATGGATTCCTGGCTTCTCCGATAAAATCCAACCCTTGATAAACACAAAAACTTTTCCATTGAGTGAATCAGCACTAGCTGCCTTTAACACTTTGAAAAAGCAGCTTACGGGTGCTTCTCTAAGGTCTGTGGATGAGAGCCTTCCTTTGTTGTGGAGTGTGATGCTTCAGAGGTCGCTATCTCAGCAGTATTGAACCAGGGTGGCAGGCCAGTAGCCTTCATGTCAAGAACGCTTCAGGGAAGTGAGTTGCATTATCCTGCTGTAGAAAAGGAGGCTACAGCTATTATTGAAGCGGTTCACAAGTGGAGTCATTTCTTAGCCAGAAGACATTTTACTCTGATTACTGATCAGCGCTCTGTTAGATAACAGAAAAAGAACCAAGATAAAGAATAACAAGATACAAGAGTGGAGGCTTGAGCTGGCATCATTCAGTTATACGATACAATATCGTCCCGGGAAACAGAATGTTGTGCCGGATACCTTGTCTCATGCATACTGCTGTTCTGTTTTCCCAATGTTGAAGCTTACAGACATTCATGAGAATCTTTGTCACCCTGGGGTAACTCGGCTTTTGCATTTTGTGCGATCTAAAAACCTCCCTTTCTCAACAGATGATGTGAAAAGGTGTGTGCTTCTTGTAAAGTCTGTGCACAGCAAAAACCACGATTCCATCGTTCAGCACAAGGGGTCCTCATTAAAGCCACACAGCCGATGGAACGCCTCAGTATTGATTTCAAAGGACCTTTGCCTTCCACCACAAACAATAAGTACATACTTACAGTTGTTGATGAATACTCGCGTTTTCCTTTTGCATTTCCTTGTTCAAATATAAATTCAAAAACAGTAATCAAATGTCTTGAGTCTATCTTCAGTCTTTGTGGAATGCCAAGTTTCATCCATTCAGATCAAGGTTCTTCTTTCATTTCTCAAGAACTGAAGATGTACCTTTCTCAGAAGGGAGTTGCAACAAGTAAAACAACACCTTATCACCCAATAGGTAATGGTCAGGTTGAGAGGTACAACGGAATTATTTGGAAGGCTGTTTGTTTAACACTTGAATCTCATGGTTTGAAGAACCAACACTGGGAGATGGTGCTTCCCGAGGTTTTGCATTCAATAAGATCACTCTTATGCACTGCAACCAATGAGACTCCACATGAGCGTTTCTTCAGGTTCCAACGACGTTCTAGTTTCGGAAATGGATTACCAACATGGCTTTTGACCCCTGGGCAAGTGTTATTGCGGCGGCATGTTAGGTCTAGCAAACACGAACCATTAACTGATCAGGTAGAACTTGTTGATGTGAGCCCAATGTACGCAAGTGTCAAATATCCAGACGGGCGTGAGTCAACTGTGTCTATCCGTGACTTAGCTCCAAGTCCTGAGAGTCCGACGACTCTTGCACACCCGGATGAGGCACCAGGAAATATAGAGACTCGGGTTCACCCACAACGCAAGATGTACAGCCTCATACTAATCATGACTCTCATTCATTCACTGAGCCCACTGAGTTAAGGAGGTCGACTCGCGTGTCAAAGCCCCCCGATCGTTACGGATGGGACTAATCTGATGTTTTTGACATGGTATCCATTTTGTTAATGTTGAATCTTTCTAGGAAGGGAGAATGTGGTAATTATTGTACACTGGCGACACTAGCATAACTGTTTTCATGCTTGGTATCACTGTGTACGGTTAGTTACAGTCGCACCACAGGCGAGTGTAGTTCCCCTCTTGCAGTTCCTCTGTTGATATGTAAATTTACGTGTGTTTATTTTGTTCTGTTATGTTTGTCATAAGTTGTTTATGTTGTATGTGTTGTATGACTAACGCTAGATATTTTGTCTGTTTATGTTATAGATCTGAGAGCCGGTATTTTGTTAAATAAAGCTTGTAGTTTGCTACCAAGTGTTTCAGTCTTATAACAGTGGCACAGTGCAAGAACCTGGTTGTATCCCATACAGGAAAGCACCTGTTGTATATTACAGGACATAAAAGGCCCATTATACTATTACATGTACAGGGTGGTAAAAGGATAAACCCTCGACCCTGAACGTCATCGTAATCATGGATGCGAACTCTACTGGACCATCATGGAAAACAGACTGGACCAAGTGTTGCCTACAGTATGTCAGGAGGTTAAGAAAGAAGATCTAAAATCTCCCCAGGCCAATCCTGCCAGAAGAGGGGATGATGGATATACGAACCTGGCAAAGAATATTCCTCTGTTTCACTCACTCAATGCGCTACCAGTCAAGCTAGACCCTGCAAGACTTGATGAAGGTTCTGGGATAGAGGAAACATTGAGAAAAAATAAGGCACAATATCATGAGAGTTGCAGGCTTCTGTTCAACAACACAAAGTTACACCGAGCTGAAAAAAGAGCAAGTCATGTAGGTACTAGCAATGAGGGCAGCAGAAGTAAGATTCCATGAAAGCTCCAAGAAACTAAAACAAAAGAATGCTTCTTCTGCGAAACCGAAGGAGGGGAGCTTAGAGAAGCAATGACAATGCAAGTGAATAGGAGAATAAATGAATGTGCCAAAACACTCAGTGATACAAAACTTCTCGCCAGACTAAGTGCAGGAAATGTCGTAGCCCAAGAAGTGAAATATCACCCTAGCTGATTGGTGGCATTGTATAACCGAGAACGGGCATACCTAAAGGTGCGGGAGCAAGAAAAAGCACAGGAACACTGGAAGGATGCATATCCAATTGCTTTCTCTGAACTAGTCACCTACATCTGCGAGATGAAAAATGCCAGTGAGAGGCCACTGATTTTCAAGGTTGCTGATTTGACCAAGCTATGCAAGCAGAGACTGGAACAGCTTGGTGTTGACTCGCCTGATGTTCATCCTACTCGACTCAAGGATCAGCTGCTTTTGCACATTCCACAGCTGCAAGCTAATCGCCAAGGACAAGAAGTTCTGTTGGCTGTTGAAACTGATGTAGGTTCAATCCTATCAGAAGCATCCTGTTATGGTGAAGCGATCCATCTAACAAAAGCCGCTGGGATAATAAGACAAGACATGCTCCGTCAGAAGTCGAAATTCAGCAGCTATTTTCATGACAAAGACTTAGAACAGGCTGTGCCACCATCACTGCTTCAGTTTGTATGCATGGACGAACATGGTGCAGACATCAAGTCCCAACTCCATCATGGAGCGTCGAAATGAGACTTTGCTATATCACAACTTCTACAGTACAACTACTTCGCCAAATACAAGGAAGGAATGGATTTCCACAGGCATTCCAAGGACCGGGAGCCACATTTTGCAGTCTACATGGGCCTGTTTGTGTTTGCCAAGACGAGGAAGAGACAAATAATTGAAATGCTCCATGAGAATGGGCTCAGCATATCATATGACTGAGTCCTAGAAATCTCAGCACAGTTAGGAGAAGCAGTTGTTGCACAGTATGTGGAAGATGGAGTAATCTGTCCCCCAGTCTTGAGAAAGAATTTGTTCACAACTGGAGCAGTTGACAACAGATCATAATCCGACTGCGACCACAGCTGAAACATCTTTACACAGTACAAGTGTGTCCATTTTCCAGCATCCAAACACAGGAAATCCTGGTGATGAACGTGAGCCACTCAAACAAGATATAGAGTCAAAAATGAAGGTTAAAAAAGTTCCAGAGCTTCCAGAAGCATACACCAATATTCGACCAGCATACATCACCAAAAACCCCAATCATCCTCCAGCTGCAAGCCAATCCTTACCAGCACCAGAGTTGATCAGGTCACATTTGAAAGAAGAATATTCTTGGTTGGAGGAAGTCTTCCTCACTGAGAATATGGCTGATGTGAAGCAGAAATGACAAGCACAGTCATCGTCAGAAAAGGAGGGGATGCCATTAGCAACGCAATGAAGTCTCTGGATGCTGTGTCCCCATGTTGTCATGAAGAAGCTGACAGTCGAATATTTGTTTACACTAGGGATGCAACGACTGATGGGAGCAAGTCTATAATCATCAAGCTAATGACACAGATGTGCTAGTCATAGCAATATCTGTACTGCCATCCTTCCAGAAACTAGGTCTTCAGGAAATGTGTATTGCCTTTGGCCAAGGAGCCCATATGCAATGGATTCCAGTCCATGAGGTAGTTTCTGCAATTGGGCTTGAGAAAGCTAGAGGGATCCCCTACTTTCACGCATTCACTGGATGTGACATTGTGTCTGCCTTCTGTGGGAAAGCGAAGAAATCTGCATGGCAGACTTGGAATGTATTTGATGATATTACTGAAACATTCATCAATCTCAGCCAGCATCCAACAATGATTCGTGATCTTGACATGCAGAGGCTGAAAAGATTCGTTGTTCTCACGTACGACAGATCAAGCGCAGCCACTGGAGTGGACGAAGCAAGACTAGATCTGTTTGCCCGTGAGCAGAGGCCATACAACTCAATTCCAACAACACAGGCAACCCTCAGAGAACATGCAAAGCATGCAGCCTACCAGGCTGGGATCATCTGGGGCCAGGCAACCCACTGTAATCCACACATGAGCTGTCCAGCTGAATGGGGGTGGACACAGAAAGGAGAAGCATGGCAGATACATTGGACAACACTACCACCGATTGCAGCAAGCTGTCAAGAATTGATAAAGCGCTCCTGTAAGAAGGTTTGCAAAGGAAGATGCAAGTGCTCTCAGGCAGAGCTTCCCTGCACATCACTCTGCAGCTGCATTTGTGAACAGTAGCAGATTGAGAAACAGCAGCACAGTATGCATAACTTTGAAAATGTACTAGCCGGGACAAAACTTATGTAAAGAAAGACAAACATCTTGGCGGTCATCTTGAGAAATATGTCTCAGAGTGCTTTTTAAACAGGAAAATATAGTTCAGCAGGCTTCAAAGCATAGGAATCCACACTTAGATCATGCAAATCAGACAACTACAAATACTTCTAAACAAAACATCTCCTTTGGGTGGTTATTTTGGCGGCCATCTTGAAAATGGCCGCCATCTTGGATTTTCAATTGGCCAATTGGGCAGATTTGATTAGTATACCTTGGAGGACACTTGTGCCAAATTTGATGCTTGTATCATCATTTGCACGATTTTTCTGTTATCTGCCCACTAATATATATATATATATATATATATATATATATATATATATATATATATATATATATATATATATATATATATATAATCTACTGGTTCCTTTTACCATATACACATGTAATTGTAATAGCCACAATTCCCCAGTTCCTCATTGGACAGGTCGATATTGTACTCGGCTAGTACTCTGCTGGGTCTGCGTCTGAGTCTCCGGCCAGCCGATGAAGAATTAGAGGAATGTATTTCTGGTGATAGAAATAGAAATTCATATCTCGGTATAATGTGGTTCGGATTCTGCAACGTGCTGTAGGTCCCCTATGCTAGGTAACCAATTGATTCTTAGCCACGTAAAATAAGCCTAATAATTCAGGCCAGATATATACACATGAGATTGTAATAAATTCTCAGTTCTTTGGACAGGTCGATATTGTATACACTTGTAACTACAAAGCTTTGGATCTCAAGTCTCCGCCAGAAATAATTAGAAGAATTATGATGCTGGTTAGAAACAAAACCATATCCCAGTATAACGTGGTGAGGTCTGTGGTCAGGTTGGTCAATTGCTAAGTAACCTAATTGATTCTTAGGAAAATAAGTTCTTTCCTTCAGGCCAGCCCTAACATCATAAATTCCTTCATATATCTTGCACTTGGAACTCAAAGCTTTGGATCACAAGAAATCAAAAATGATGCCAGAACAAAATCCCAAGAACGCAATGAGGTCTATGGTCAGGTTGGCAATTACATATTACACAAGGATACACATGCATCATATATTATATATATATCTTGCACTTATATAATTTATATACAAGCAAATAAAAAGTGCTCAGATATAATTTAAGATAATTGTATATTATTACATATTAAATATATATATGCATATATATTATATATATATACATATATATATATATATATATATATATATATATATATATATATATATATATATATATATATATATATATATATATATATATATATATATATATATATATATATATATATATATATATATATATATATATAAAGTAAATGTATATTTGTATATTTGTTTGTATGTTGGAAATAAAAATCTGAACCAATTGCTCGATCTAGACAAAATTTGGCACATGGCCATCATTTGACCCAATTTAGAAAGTAGGGTAGGTTTCACACCCAAACCCCCACCGCCTTTCCCTTCCCCCACTGTCCTTCCCCTTTTCTTTGTAACTTAAGTTGTAAATAAGCTTTAAGGGTTTATCATACCTTATTTCATGTACTCGAGACCATAGAAACATATCAGTGAAAATGCTTTTCAGTCACCACAGTATTACCTAGATAAAAGGGACAGGCAGCACAGTAATATTTGCATAAAAAGGACAGTCACCACAGTAGTACCTGGATGAAAGGGACACACAACATGGTAATACCTGGATAAAAGAGACAGACAACATGGCAATACCTGGTTAAAGGGGACAGACAGCACAGTAATACCTGGTTAAAGGGGACAAACAGTATAGTAATAACTAGATAAAAGGGACAGTCACCACAGTAATACCTGCACAAAAAGAACAGATACTACAGTAATACCTGGTTAAAGGTGAGAGACAGCACAGTAATACCTGGTTAAAGGGGACAGAGAGCATAGCAATACCTGGATAAAAAGGAGAGACAGCACAGTAATACCTGGTTAAAGGGGACAGACAGCACAGTAATACCTGGTTAAAGGAGAAAGATAGAATATTAATACCTGGATAAAAGGGACAGTCACCACATTAATAACTGGATAAAAGGGACAGGCAGAACAGTGATACCTGGATAAAAGGGACAGCCACCACAGTAATACCTGGATAAAAAGAAAGTCACCACAGTATACCTGGATAAAAGGGACAGACAATGCAATAATACCTGGTTAAAGGTGACAGGCAGTGCAGTAATACCTGGTTAAAAGGGACAGACAGCATAGTAATACCTGGATAAAAGGGACAGACAGCACAATAATAACTGGTAAAGGGGGACAGAAAGCACTGTAATACCTGGATATAAGGGACAGTCACCACAGTAATTTCTGGATAAAAGGGACAGACAACACAGTAATACCTGGTTAAAGGGGACAGCACGGTGATAACTTGTTAAAGGGGACAGACATCATGGTAATAACTTGTTAAAGGGGACAGACATCATGGTAATAACTTGTTAAAGGGGGACAGACAGCATAGTAATGCCTGGATAAAGGGACAGTCACCACAGTAATACCTGGATAAAAGGGGCAGAGAGCACAATGATACCTGGTTAAAGGTGACAGACAGTACTGTAATACCTTGTTAAAGAGGACAGACAGCATAGTAATATACATGTATAAAAGGGAAAGACAGCACAGTAATACCTGGTTAAAGGGAACAGACAGCATAGTAATACCTGAATATAGGGGACAGTCACCACAGTAATTTCTGGATAAAAGGGACAGACAGCACAGTAATGCCTGGTTAAAGGTGACAGACAGTACAGTAATACCTGGATAACAGGAACAGTCACCACAGTAATAACTGGGTAAAAGGGACAGTGACCACAGTAATACCTGGATAAAAGGGACAGACAGAATGGTAATACTGGATAAAAGAGAGTCACCACAGCAACACCTGGATAAAAGGGACAGTCATCATGGAAATACCTGGATAAAAGGGAGAGACAGCACAGTAATACCTGGTTAAAGGTGACAGACAGCACAGCAATACCTGGTTAAAGGGGACAGACAGCATACTAATAACTAGATAAAAGGGACAGTCACCACAGTAATACCTGGATAAAAGGGAAGGGCAGCACAATAATACCTGGTTAAAGGTGACAGACAGTACAATAATACCTGGTTAAAGGGGACAGACAGCATAGTAATACCTGGATAAAGGGACAAACAAAACAGTAATACCTGGTTAAAGGGGACAGACATCACTGTAATACCTGGTTAAGGGGGACAGGCAGCATAGTAATACCTGGATAAAAGGGAGAGACAGCACAGTAATACCTGGTTAAAGGAGAAAGATAGCATATTAATACCTGGATAAAAGGGACAGTCACCACATTGATAACTGGATAAAAGGGACAGGCAGAACAGTGATACCTGGATAAAAAGGACAGCCACCACAGTAATACCTGGATAAAAAGACAGTCATCACAGTAATACCTGGATAAAAGGGACAGACAATGCAATAATACCTGGTTAAAGGTGACAGCCAGTACAGTAATACCTGGTTAAAAGGGACAGACAGCATAGTAATACATGGATAAAAGGGACAGACAGCACAGTAATACCTGGTTAAGGGGGACAGAAAGCATAGTAATACCTGGATATAAGGGACAGTCACCACAGTAATTTCTGGATAGAAGGGACAGACAGCACAGTAATACCTGGTTAAAGGGGACAGCACGATGATAAATTGTTAAAGGGGACAGCACGGTGATAACTTGTTAAAGGGGACAGACATCATGGTAATAACTTGTTAAAGGGGACAGACATAATGGTAATAACTTGTTAAAGGGGACAGACAGCATAGTAATGCCTGGATAAAGGGACAGTCACCACAGTAATACCTGGATAAAAGGGACAGAGAGCACAATGATACTTGGTTAAAGGTGACAGACAGTACTGTAATACCTTGTTAAAGAGGACAGACAGCATAGTAATATACATGTATAAAAGGGAAAGACAGCACAGTAATACCTGGTTAAAGGGAACAGACAGCATAGTAATACCTGAATATAGGGGACAGTCACCACAGTAATTTCTGGATAAAAGGGACAGACAGCACAGTGATGCCTGGTTAAAGGTGACAGACAGTACAGTAATACCTGGATAACGGGAACAGTCACCACAGTAATAACTGGGTAAAGGGACAGTGACCACAGTAATAATAAAAGGGACTAATACTGGATAAAGAGAGACAAACACCTGGATAAAAGGGACAGTCATCACAGAAATACCTGCATAAAAGGAAGAGACAGCACAGTAATACCTGGTTATAAAGAGATGATAACTTGTTAAAGGGACAGACATCATGGTAATAACACCTGGATAAAAGGGACAGTCACCACAGTCAGACAGAAATGATACCTGGTTAAATGTGACAGACAGTACTGTAATACCTTGTTAAAGAGGACAGACAGCATAGTAATATACATGTATAAAAGGAAAAGACAGCACAGTAATACCTGGTTAAAGGGGACAGCATAGTAATACCTGAATATAGGGACAGTCAACAGTAATTTCTGGATAAAAGGGACAGCACAGTGATGCCTGGTTAAAGGTGAGATAAAAGGGAACAGTCACCACAGTAATAACTGGATAAACAGGACCACAGTACACCTGGATAAAAGGGACAACAGAACGGTAATACTGGATAAAAGAGAGTTGCCACAGCAACACCTGGATAAAAGGGACAGTCATCACAGAAATACCTGCATAAAAGGAAGAGACAGCACAGTAATACCTGGTTAAAGGGGACAGACAGCATACTAATAACTAGATAGAAGGGACAGTCACCACAGTAATACCTGGATAAAACAGGGACATGGTTAAAGGTGACAGTCAGTACAGTAATACCTGGTTAAAAGGGACAGACAGCATAGTAATACCTGGATAAAAGGGACAGGCAGCACAGTAATACCTGGTTAAGGGGGACAGAAAGCATAGTAATACCTGGATATAAGGTACAGTCACCACAGTAATTTCTGGATACAAGGGACAGACAGCACAGTAATACCTGGTTAAAGGGGACAGCACGATGATAACTTGTTAAAGGGGACAGACATCATGGTAATAACTTGCTAAAGGGGACAGACAGCATGGTAATGCCTGGATAAAAGGGACAGTCACCACAGTAATAATTGGATAAAAGGGACAGACAGCACAATGATACCTGGTTAAATGTGACAGACAGTACTGTAATACCTTGTTAAAGAGGACAGACAGCATAGTAATATACATGTATAAAAGGGAAAGACAGCACAGTAATACCTGGTTAAAGGGGACAGACAGCATAGTAATACCTGAATATAGGGGACAGTCACCACAGTAATTTCTGGATAAAAGGGACAAACAGCACAGTAATGCCTGGTTAAAGGTGACAGACAGCACAGTAATACCTGGATAACAGGAACAGTCACCACAGTAATAACTGGGTAAAAGGGACAGTCACCACAGTAATACCTGGATAAAAGGGACAGACAGAACGGTAATACTGGATAAGAGAGAGCCACCACAGCAACACCTGGATAAAAGGGACAGTCATCACAGAAATATCTGGATAAAAGGGAAAGACAGCACAGTAATACCTGGTTAAAGGGGACAGACAGCACAGCAATACCTGGTTAAAGGGGACAGACAGCATACTAATAACTGGATAAAAGGGAAGTCACCACAGTAATACCTGGATAAAAGGGAAGGGCAGCACAATAATACCTTGTCAAAGGTGACAGACAGTACAATAATACCTGGTTAAAGGGACAGACAGCATAGTAATACCTGGATAAAGGGACAGACAGAACAGTAATACCTGGTTAAAGGGGACAGACATCACAGTAATACCTGGTTAAGGGGGACAGACAGCATAGTAATACCTGGATAAAAGGGACACACAGAACAGTAATACCTGGATAAAAAGACACAGCACAGTAATACCTGGTTAAAGGGGACAGACAGCACAGCAATACCTGGTTAAAGGGGACAGACAGCATACTAATAACTGGATAAAAGGGACAGTCACCACAGTAATACCTGGATAAAAGGGAAGGGCAGCACAATAATACCTTGTCAAAGGTGACAGACAGTACAATAATACCTGGTTAAAGGGGACAGACAGCATAGTAATATCTGGATAAAGGGACAGACAGAACAGTAATACCTGGTTAAAGGGGACAGACATCACAGTAATACCTGGTTAAGGGGGACAGACAGCATAGTAATATCTGGATAAAAGGGACACACAGAACAGTAATACCTGGATAAAAAGACACAGCACAGTAATACCTGGTTAAAGGGGACAGATAGCACAGTAATACCTGGATAAAAGGAACAGTCACCTTCATAATACCTAGATAAAATGGACAGTCACAACAGTAATACCTGGATAAAAGGGACAGACAGAACAGTAATACCTGGATAAAAGGGACCATTGTAAGGGCGACTTATTGAGCCTCTCTTTCCTTGTGTTTCTCCCTTTCAGATGTACATTAATCACGTCATGTATTTTACCTGTCTTTATTTCAGATTCTTTGTGTACCTCATCTTATGCATCATTGTACGGCCTTTCTGCTGACATGTATATCTACCTTTTATATGTCATGTAACAAATGTTGTACGTATTTTTATGCTTGCTAGAAAACACTAATCCTGTATGGACACCGCAGGGGGCCTCAGGTCGCCCGCTACCTTTCCGTCCGCTTTTTGTCTTACAAACACCTGTCGCGAATAATAAAGAATCAGTCTTTCACTTCTGACTTTTCTTGAAGCTTCACACTGGTGACCCTGGGTCAGGGACAGGTAGTGTGGTTTTGGCCCAGCCATTAAAGGACTAACTACGGCCTCACCCTACCATCAGAGAGCCTTTAGCAGACTAACTGTGGCGTAAAGTTTAGGCCTCTGATAGCACCCTACCCAACGGAAACTGTGCCATCAATGGACTAAATATGGCGTACCCAAAAGGGCACATTTTGGCACTTCATTCAACCTCTTGAACAAATCAGTACCATTAATGGACTCAACATGGCACATTTTCCCGTGTTTTGGTGTGTGAGCAGTCAAGATGTCAGAAGTAGAACCTCAATGCGAACCCGTGAGCATAGTCTGCATGCTGCTTTCACCAACAAAGCCAGACACGGTCAAACTTCCCCCATTCTCGCTCCAAAGCACGGCATCATGGTTTCAGCGCACAGACATGATTTTTGCATGGCGTGCATCTCAGACAATGCTACAAAATCAGACATAGTCATGACGGCGCTCCCAGAAAAAGTATTCAATAGAATCTCCCCCTGGCTAGATGCGCAACCAGACAAAGTCACATACACAGACTTAAAAAACAAACTGCTGAATTCCTACTCCATGCCCATGTCCGAGAGAGCGCAGCGCACATGTGACCTGTTATCCCAGCTCCTCAGAGATGCATCACCCAGGGAAGCCTGGGACCAGCTGCGGGGGTTAGTAACACTCCCAGGTCGTGATGAGACCAACACCAGAACCTGCAGACCTCCATGTTCTTTCACAAAAAACGACAAAGGCGACCACAAACAACAGCTGTGGCCGAGAAACCCAACTCCCCCCGCCCAGCAAGGGTTTTCATCACAGACGAGATCTCCAAACTCCGCCTGCTGGTTGATACGGGGGCAATGCAGTCAGTTTTCCTGCCATCCGGGGAAGGTTTAGAAAAAATACCTGACTCACTACCCTCCCTCATAGCAGCGAATGGAACTCCCATCCGCACTTATGGCACAACGACCCGGGCTATCTTGATCCTGGGGCTCAGATACCACTGGCCTTTCCTCGTAGCGGATGTTAAGTTCCCTCTACTGGGCGCAGATTTCCTAGGGCACCATGGACTCCTAGTCGACGTCGCCAGACAACGCCTCCTCGATGCAGGGATGTGCCATTTCCATCAGCTCTCCACCGGACCTGGGATGCCCTCCATATGCTCCGCAGCCCCCAACAGCTACACATCCCTCCTACAGGAATTCCTGGACGCGTTCAAACCAGAACTACGCCAGTCACCTGGGGCTTCAGCAAAGCATATCATCTTCCACCACATCACCACAATGGTCCCACCAACCCATGCCAAGTTCCGACATCTGTCACTCCATAAGTTACAAGATGCCAAACTGGCCTTCGCAGAAATGGAACGCTGGGCGTTTGTAAAATGGTAAAGAAATCCGATGGTTCATTGAGGCCCTGTGGGGACTATCGGCACCTAAATTTGGTAACAACACCAGATCACTACCCCCTCCCTAACATGCAAGACCTGACAGGCGCCCTCCACGGAGCCAAAATTTTCTCCAAGATGGATCTACTGAATTAGTACTTCCAAGTCCCTGTGCATCCTGACGTTGTCCCAAAAACTGCCGTCATCACGCCCTTCGGGAGCTACACATTTTCCTACTCCACTTTCAGTCTCAGGAACGCAGGCGCCACCTTCCACCGCCTGATGGATACCATCTTGGGAGATCTGCCTTTCTGCATCTGCTACGTCGACATCCTAATTTTTTCCAGGTCCCCAGAGGAACACCTTCGCCATGTCAGCGCCATCGTGAAACGCCTGCAGGACAGCAGATTAGTTGTCAAATTTGACAAGTGCATCTTCGGGAAAGAAAAAGTAGACTTCCTGGGCCACGAATTTCCCCAGCAGGAGTGCGCCCCACCACCTCTAAAGTAAAAGCTATAGAAAATTTCCCGGAAGCCCAAACCATCAAGGCCCTTCAGGAGTTCCTTGGAATGATGAATTACTACCGGCACTTCATCCCAGACGTCACCCACATCATGTACCCACTGATGTCAATCCTGAAGGGGAAACCGAAAACACTA
>NC_089752.1:90076547-90104047 GCF_040412425.1 Macrobrachium rosenbergii
TTTTATTACTGTTATTACTACTACTATTAGCTTCACAATAATATTAAGAATGCCAATAACATTATACTTCTATTATTAGATTGGCAAACCTTTCTGTAAGATCGACAGACTATTCAATTAAATAAAAAGATTGGATAAGTTGTTAAATAAAGACCGAAGTATTTTACACATAAACAAAACAAAATGATGCAAGCAGATACTGCAATTGGGAGAGCCGGGATTCGTGGTGTCATGTTAATACCTGGCGCAGATGTCGCTTAAAAGAGGAATGTTGGTAGACAGGAAACAGAACTTTATAGCTGTGAAGGGCAAAACTGATAACCAAATCACAGTTAATCTTCGTAGCACCACACTGTCAATCACGCGACCACGCTACTTTCAGGGAATGATGAAAGGTTTTTATAAGCTACTTTGGCAAACAAGATGTGTATAGGAACTAAGAACATGTTTCTCTCTTAGCTTTCTAGTGTGAAAGATGGAAGCATGAGGAAAAAGTAATCTAAAGCAATGCTCCCTATCGAAAGGGAATGGGTCAAAACTATATAAAAAAAGAAAAAAATTAAGAAATTACGCTCCGGTAGACAGACAAGCTTTGGCCCACGAGAACAGAGTAGAATGAATTCATCGAACGTTACTGTTCAGGCTCTGTGTGAAATTTAGTCGCCTAAGCAGGATCGAATTGTTGTCCATGTCCCTCTTCCGGAGCTACGATCAGCACACTGAGGCTTTTGACATGTACGCTCCCTACTAGATGCTTGGTTACACTCTCTGGAGAGAGAGAGAGAGAGAGAGAGAGAGAGAGAGAGAGAGAGAGAGAGAGAGAGAGAGAGTACCCATTGTCGATGGACATGGTTATTGTGACGCTAATTTCTTGTATTGGACTAATAAATACAATACACCCTTTTACAACGGAGTGACCAATACGACTCCTATCAAATTCTGTGATTCTGAGAAGTGTGAAGAGAAGCGCACGGTTGATCTGTTCTTTATAAAGGTATGCTTAAATAAACGATTCTAGTTTTCCAAGCAAGTCTACACGTACGTGAATTTACACGACAATATGCTACTGGCAATGAGACTGTGTAGTTCTTATACTGCTATGATGTGACGATTACTGTCATTCTACTTGTAACTACTGTTATTATAATTACTGAAAGTTTGCGTACATTCACATGGAAAAGAGAATAGGGTATCATTGTTATAATGTAAAACAAAACTTTGGATGTAGCTGTTAAGATACGTTAAAAAATGCTGGGTATGTCCGTTCCTTAACAACAAGTCGGCACCGTCTACGTATTTTTTTATATTATTATTATTATTATTATTGAAAATTTCGGCGCAATCATATGGACAGAGTCAATAAGGCCATTAAATTGCAAAGTAAGCTCCACGAAACAGTACACATTACGAGAGACGGAAAGAGTAAAGTGATATGTAGTGAACTACAGACGAACAACTAAATGAAAAAAGGAATAAAAAGATAAAAACAAAAAAACAGAGGAATCATTTCTCTCACTGCTTCGGCTGCCTACTTGTTGGTGAATATCCAAACGCAAAATTTGTTTCTGTATTTCTTCCAGTCAAGAATTGGCGATATTATGAAGTTTCCGTCACAAGTCGAAAAACGGATTTCCGTTTCTCTAGATCTTGGGATTTCCTACAATTACACATCGCTAATATTGCCATTTCAAACTGTTCATTCATTTTTAAATGAGGAAGTACGTTACGCGTTTCTGTCGGTAACTTCTGTAGTAAGTCATCTACAGCACCAAATATTAGGTGTCTGATCATGTAGGTAGTTTTGTTTATTTGGACACAGCCTCGTAATTATACAAGGTTTTTGTCAATCATAATCATTTCCTCTTCTTAACAGTTACTAAATATGACAGCATTTAATCAATTCTTTATGACTATTTCACGGAAAGTTCGCCTCACTAACGCACAACTTGGCCGTAGTCCCCGAATTTCAACAGCATTTAAAAGAGGAAAACCTTCTGCATTAATCTATTCATGTTAATGGAAATCTATCACATTTCACGCCATCTTACAGAATTACCTCTCACCAGCAACCAGTGACAAAGAAGATCAATTCATTTTTATAAAAGTTTGATAAACTTCCTGACATCCTCTCCATTCTAGAAAAACACCCTCCCATTAGCTTCCACCCCAATATTCCTCGAAGTTCACCCCCCTCTCCCCTCTCCGCCAAACGCCATTCCCACCCCCACAGGTGGCACCCCGCTGTCAACGTACAAAGCAGAAAGTGCCAATTAGGTTGCACCTCCATATTCTGTGGACTGGTTCAGGTCTTCCTTTATGCTTCTACCCTGTGTGTGTTAAGCTGAGAGAGAGAGAGAGAGAGAGAGAGAGAGAGAGAGAGAGAGAGAGAGAGAGAGAGAGAGAGAGAGAGCTCATTATTCTGTTAATGGTATTCTTAGATCAAATCAATCAAGGACTAATATCTAGGCTCGATTCTATACGGTAAAATGAAGAACGAATTGAACTTTCTTTTTTCTCACTAATTAATGTTTAACGAACATCGCCATCTTCACTGGTGAACACGTTACCAGACGCCGAGAGTGTTACCGCGCGGAAGGTACGATAACGCTATCGAATGGCTTTCATAAGGTTGTGTAATGTCATTTTCCCTACCAAATGGCAATCCTGAGGGTACTGTTGAAAGGGTTCCAATTGAATTTCTGTGCATGTATTCTTATTCTGCACACATATCGAAAACTGCGATATCCCTAAATACGTGAAATATAGTGTGCTTCCTTTTCCAATCGAACCCTCATAGCTGATCTGCGTAACTTGTTTTCATGTATTTTTTTTTATTGATTCTTATCCTCCATTTTTCCTTTTATTTCCTTTAAATATTTAGTTTTTTACGCTTTTATTTCTACGCATTAACCGTCTTTTACATGCTCAGGGTCACACGCTTGCAGTCTTGTAGCTTCTTCTGTAGCGGATACTGTTGTAATTTTTTGGATAATTATAGCCTATATTATTATTATTATTAATATTCAGACGATGAACCGTATTCACATGGAAGAAGCCCACAGGGCCCACTGCGCGCTTATATTCAAGCTTCCACAGAATATGGTGCTCATTAGAAAGAAGTAAGAGTAAAGGAAATACAGAAAGAAGAGATCACTGATTAAAAATAAAAAATACAAATTAATATATTAATATATGAACAGATAAAAATGTCATTAAATTACTAAAAAGAGAGGAAAATTGTACTTGGGTAGTAATACGTTGCATCTTCGCTTGAACGTTTGAAGTTCCAATTGCCCGACATCCGTATAATCAACGCATAAACAACAAAGTGATAATAGCGGCTGAAACTGGTAATTGACAAGCGCACTTATTCACCAGCTGCATTGCAATATATCAGTAAATTAGTCTGGATTCTACAATGATACAACAAATGATCTAAACACTTATAAGAGGATTTTAAATTGTATTTAATACAAAAAATTCCTCTGCAATTTCTATGCAATCACAGATATATTTAAAACTTCACAATAGAAAAAATGGAACAAGAAGGCATACAGATAATTAAAGATAACGATAATTCCGCACACGGCAGCTTAAACTTAATGTAGTCAACAACTTTTTCCCTTGGCTGATTTGCAGCAATGACCTGTGATTACAATCAACAACACTGTAATAGAATAACGCTGTTAAGCCGTGAATCCACTTTACTTGTGCATTACCAGTAATCGAATTTCTCCTCTATACACCGACGCTCGTGGGAATATAGCATGATTTTGCAACTATCGACTAGTTCGGTGAGTTTAAAAAGCCATAAGAATCATTTGTCATCCGATGGAACTTATGGGAGCGTGGGCCATGGGCTTCAGAGTTTGAGACAAGCGTTAGGAGACTACAAGCCTTCTGCAAGGAGGACCAGCCCCTCAAAAAAAAAAAATCCTTTCCCCAAAAAGTTATATTCCTATCTCTCCCAAAATCTTATAACTTGTTGCCAGTTACTATACCTAACTTTCCCAAAGATTTCGCAAAAATTACCATCATTATTATTAAAAAAGGTAAACCCTATTCATATGGATCAAACCTACGAGGGCTAATGCAGAAATTCATGCTTCCAAAGAATATGGTGTTTCTTAGAAAGATTTTATAAGATATCAAAAAATACAGAAAGAACAGAAATACATAAATACAAGGTGAATTGTTTTAGAGTAGCAATGCATATCACCTTCTCTTGGGCTTTTGAGGTCCTGATTGCACAACATCCTCGGGGAGCCTGTTCCACAGTCCAACGGTGTGAGGCATAAAAGACCTCGACAGCGTGGCACATTTACTGTGTGAGGCGAGGTACGAGTATGATACGAAGACTAGTTTTACTGATTTATTTACAAAACTTTCACACACGTCAATAGCTCGTGCGAGCCGCAATGTAGCTCCCGACCTCTGACAGATCGAGAAAGGGATTAAATTCAAGCATACATATATATGGTTGGAAAGCTGTCATAACACTACATACAACGGTAATACCACGTAGATCGTGACAGTAATGACAATGGAAATATATGTACAAGAGACGTACGAGAGAAGTTGCGTTTCTCTCGATCGCATGGTTTCTCTCGCGGGTTAGTCATCGCGTGATAAAGGAGATTTTGATTGTAGGCGTGTCTAGGCCAGCGCACGTGGGCGCTACAACTGCATATTGGTATTGCTGTTCAGCAAATCTGATCGGTCCAGAAAAAGAGGATCAGGAATCACTTATGGCAGCGAAAGTTCTCTGTTAAATTAAAACTTATGAAAAACTGGCAAACAAGAGGCCATCCGCTGATGGTCCAAGTCATAACTGCTAATGCTAGGAAACAGAAACCTACCACCACGAACCAATCTATTTAAAAAGAGGTAAATCTCTGGCAGAAGCAGGCATCCACACCGGAAGACAGTATTCTAGAATATGAAGAAGAAATTACCTAAAACAGGCAGCACTGGTTTTAACTTTGTTACAAATATATAAGGCCTTACGTACAATAAATACCTAACCTCAGTGCGGCATTTACTGACACTTTCATTAGACGTTTATCAGAAGTAAGATGTGGGTCAAAAGTTACATAGTCAAAGCTTCAGACTCATTCACCAGAGTCCCATCCACCTAAAGGGGAGGATGGGGTGGAAATTCAGTACGCGATCTACTAACCAGGCGTTTTCGTTTCACTGGGGTTCAGCCTCATACCCACCGGCTACACCACTCCCTCATCCGCCCCAAGTTGCGACTGAGACTAGGGGCAGCTTAAATCAGGGGCGTCATTTGGGGGGAGGGGCAGTGAGGGGCGCTCGCCCCCCCAAGCTTTCTAGGAGGCTCCAAATCAGCGATAGGAAAAAATCTGTATGTATACATATTTATATATATAATTATTATAAGGTCACTGTTCACCGAACAAAGTGTCAAAAAAATATAAGCTGAAGTGTAGAGAGGGATTAATTTAAATTAGCCATTTTTAACATGTCTGAAACAATATAAATAATACATAACATATAATAGTTACCCGTTAAAAATATTAAGACAAGGCAGTTTTCTTTAATTGAGAGCTGAGACATCTAATCACTTTATTCACAAATGAATTAATGACCTGTCAGTCACAGTGTTTGATTGATAGTGGTCAATATTTTCATGCTTACTCTATACTTTATTATTCATTTAATAATTGAATAAAACTTTTCACATGTCACGTTATGAAAATTTAAATCTCTTGACACACGACTCCATGAACACCCCGCCGACACGCTCAAACCAGTAGTTTTTTAAGTTGGAGAGATTTCGTCAACAGTGGATGATAATATTATAGTGAATAATATAATTTTCACAATTTCAAAGCAGCTTCCAAGGTGAATTTAGTTTGTGAACGTCATGTGCAATGTTATTAAAAGGTATGTCAGCTAAACTAGGCGAGTTCACTCACCATGCAGACAAACATGGGCCAAAGTTCACAGGAGCCCAGTGTGGTTTGGGCGCAAAATTTGAATTATAAGGAATTAATTACCATAATTACTACCATTCTTAAATGGTAACGCCATTGAATTTTTTTTCTTAAGTTCCATTCTGAATGACTATATATCAGGAACATCTTATAAACTAAATATGAACGATGGGCAAATATTTTGAATTATGAGGACTTTCAGGCTCATATTTGACCTTTGACCCTTCTTAAATGGTAATGCCAGGTCAGATTTGTTCTTAAGTTGCGTTTTTAGATAGTACCTAAGCATACAAAGCCTATGAAACAAAAAAATATTTTGGGCACAAAATCTGAATTATAAGGAATTAATTACCAAAATTACTACCATTCTTAAATGGTAATGCCATTGAATTTTTTTTCTCAAGTTGCATTCTGAATGACTATTCAACAGGAACAACTTATAAACTAAATATGAACAGTGGGCAAATATTTTGGATTTTTAGGGCATTAAGGATTCATATTTGACCTTTGATTCTTAGGTTGTGTTTTGGATAGTACCTAAGCATACAAAGCCTATGAAGTACAAGATTATTTTGGGCGCGAAATTTGAATTATAAGGAATTAATTGCCATAATTACTTACCATTCCTAAACCGGTAATGCTGATGAGGTTTTCTTCTTAAGTTGCATTATTGTTTCATTATATGTTTCAAGCAGGCCACATAGCTCAGGAATGAGCGCGGAAGTTGAATTATAAGGAATTTAAGGGTTCCCTTTTAAGGTTCCCTTCTTCCAAACCCCAGAATGCGAAACTTAAAGAAATCCCTCTGTGTCATTCCTATTGCATATACAGTCGGTTAAAGCAGTCAAACCTTTTGGGCGCAACTTTTGAATTAAACCACACTGGGCTCCCTAACTACATGGCCTTTCATGGCTCCGGGGATGGAACACCTTCGGTCTACGTGACAAGTCAGTAGTCACTGCATAACCTACATAGGCCATAATGATGGTTATCAAAATTGTTATATCTTAATCTTTACTAGTACTACACCGAAGTATCTTTTAAAAGCAACTGACAATTTATAGGCTATACGGTTATGGTTCATTGGCATTTGGCAAGTATCTACATCATTTACGACTGTTTTCCGTGCTTAGTTCAGTTAAAACGTATCTACGAACTACCATGAAAAATAAGCGCTTGAATGACTTGCTCCTCATGGCCTCAGAAAAGGAGCTTGTTAAAAATCTTAACTATGACATATTGGTTAATAATTTTGCTAAATTAAGATCAAGGCGGTATCTACTAATGCAGTAGATAATATCTGAAATGCATGAAGCATATGTTTATTTTAAAATTCTCTATGGAACCTTGTTAAAACAAATTCATTTATCTCTACACATTTTCCCAAGCTTAAGATCTTCCTGTTCACATCAACTTTTCTTGTTTTTCCTGAGGACCCTTGTGTAAGTAGTGAGCTATATATAATGTAACATGTTAAATAAACGCAGATATTCTAGGACCAATACTGAGGTTTATAACTTGATTTGTTTAGAAATTTCCACTACCTTTTCATCTTCATCTATTATCTCAAAATTTGATGTAGGTACAGAATTTTTTAAGGAATAAAAATTCTTAAAATTTCCGTAAGTGGCTTCAAATTGCTCCTATTTTGTTGATATTTCTAAAAATTTTCTCGGGGGACCTTGCAGCGGCCCCCGGAGCCCCCACCTGTTTAGGCTCGCTTTGTTTTCAGGAGGAAAAATGAAATGACGCCCTGGTTTAAATTTTCATAAGTGGAGACTTGACTACACCCATTCAAGAATTCTAGCGTAATCCTGCTATCACAGAGACAGAAACACAAAGAGCTAAACCACACACAACATTGTCGCAGGTAGAGAGCAGTTTTTGTCATAATGCACTTATCCTCTTACACTTCTAAACTTCTGCTCTGATAGGAAACTGGTTGTATTCTATTCTGTACATGTTCTAAGTAATTTCTTTACATAACTTTATCCTCAATCGTTAAATAGTAGGAACTTTACTGGTTTTATTAAATTCGATGATTCAGGAGACAATAACAATTTTTTCACAGGCCATATTTAAGCACCCGTTTTACGAATCAATAACTCTCATTTAGGAACTGCTTGTATGAGAAGCGCCGCTCTATACATCTTATTACATTAGCTTAAAAAATCTAGCAACAAAAGCAATGGTTGGAGCTGAAGTCTAAGGACATCACAATTCATTCAGCTTCATCCAGAGCGCATGCGCTGCAAAATACAATTCACCCTTACTCACACGACAAAGGAGGCTTGATAAACGGCATTTTTTCGTATTTCAGTAAAATTAATGAACTCGTTCTTCAATATCGAGATTTAGATTATTTCCACACTCATATCTGTGACGGTCTTCATCCAATGGAGCGAGAAACCTCATGCCCTTATCTAGCCCAAGTCAGACGAAAATAACAAGGAAAATATGGAAAAGTTGGGAGGCTTAACCACGAAGGAAGCGACAGACATACTTCTCCAAGGAAGAAAGGTTATAGATTCATAAAAACCGAAGAAGGAAGAGAAATCCCAAGCTGGCAGAAGAAGAAGAGAAGCAGTCAGTGAACTGCACAATCCTTACGGATTAACGACTTCCACACAGTGAATGTGGCAAGGGGTGGCAAGAAAGGTTTTACAAGGTTGCCTGGGAGGAGGAAGAATTTTCCCTAAAAATATGAACAAAACACGGCCTGAAACAGTGCCTGTAGAAGAGAGAGAGAGAGAGAGAGAGAGAGAGAGAGAGAGAGAGAGAGAGAGAGAGAGAGAGAGGAACAGGACTGAGAAATATGGTGGGACCTGACGTCGATCAAACAAGGTTTTAGACTCTATCCTATCGAAAGGATGTAAAAGAAAAAGCACCTCACTCCCTGAAAGCTCTGCTCCAAATAGACGCAATAAAGGCAACACAAAGCTTATATATCTGAAAAGTGAAGAAAAGAATTCATGGCATCTAAACAATACACTAAAATTTTTAGATGCAGATTAAGTAATCTGAACAATGTGATCTCTCTGAGACAAGTTAGGAGCTGCCTTGTCATCCAAAACATTGACAGAACTGAGAGGGTCAATTAAATTTCCACTATAAATAACAGAAGAACTGGATGGAAAAGGAGACAGAGCAATCGAGAAGAACTGTGTCTTGGAGTCACTGAATTGAACAAAGTTGGGGGATGCCTGTTCATATACGCGCAAGGTCAGAGTTAACAGACGCGTATACTGTGCGAAGCAATTCAAGACGATTTGCAACTAGCAGGAGAGTGCTGAAAGGTGGGAGACTACTCAAAAAGATGGAAGATAGAAGGTCGCTGATAAAGACGAGGAAAGGTGAAGGAACACAGCCCCGAAGCACACCATCTGAGATTCACGCGGGAACAGATGTTTCGCCGGCAACAACAACAGGTGTAAAACGATAGGATGCAAATTTAAATCATATTGGTCAATTTGATTTTTAATGCTACGCACTTCACCTAGATACCAACAAAGGAAACTTTTCAACTCTTTTCCGAGAACAGCATAACGTAAGACTACAGTTGTTCATTTGTTTACTCAGCTGATTTCTCGGGCCTTATTGTGACCCAAATACCGGTCACACCGGACTTCTATCTCCGCTGCAAATCTCTAAAGCAGTGATTCTCAAACTGGGTGCCACAGACAGTGCTTAGGGGTGCCGCAAGATTGTCATGAATTTTGTCTTGGCTAGATCATCTCAATGAACATTTGTTAAAAAAAAAAGCTTGCAGAAGTTCATACAGTAGGTTATAATTATTATCTGTGTGTCTACTTCAATATATTAACAATAATAATATATATGTATATATATATATATATATATATATATATATATATATATATATATATATATATATATATATATATATAAAGGTGATTATCATGTTTTTTTATGTCAGTCTGCATTCACAACGCTTAAGTTTATCTAATTTTTCTGATATGCGCTTTGCTTGTTCAGTATATTTTTGCATGTACGGTGTGCTGATTTTGGTTTGAGTATGGATAATAATAATATTCATTGAATAATAGTTAATTCATGCGATATGGCGGGGTGGTGAAGAAGGGGTGCCACGGTAATAATTAGCATACATTAGTTAGGGTGCCACCACTAAAAGAAGCTTGAGAACCACTGATCTAAAGTACTGATTGTCGGAATGGGTGATCAGACTCATCATTCTGTAAGATTCTACTTATAATAACATAAAACAAGTAAAAAATGCGCCCAAGTTTCTCCGGCGCAAGCGAGTTTTCTGTAGTGTATAATGCTGTCAACCACGGTCCATGAATCTCGTAGCCGCGGCTCATGAAACTCAGCTACGGCCCATGAAACTGTCCTATAGCGTTGCCAGGCGCACGATCATGACTAACTTTAACCTCAAATAAAATAAAAACTACGGAGGCTAGAGGGCTGCAATTTGGTATGTTTGATGACTGGAGGGTGGATGATCATCATACCAATTTGCAGCCCTCTAGCCTCAGTAGTTTTTAAGAACTGATGGCGGACAGAAAAAGTGCGGACGAACAGACAAAGCTATCTCAATACTTTTCTTTTACAGAAAATTAAAGCCCTTTAATTTGACCAAAATTAATGATAATCCACGGAACAAACTGGGTCCCTAAATCAGCCCTCTCTTGCTCTATCTTAAACGTATATCCATGAATGCCAAGGAACGAATATCGGCAAACATTCTAATTAACCTGTGTTCTTATGGCCAATAATTTGAAGGTTACTCAATATCGATAGGACGGGGCCGTACGCCGGATGGTTAATTATCTCTGAAGGAAACTCCTCCAACGCTCTCCGCTGCGACAGTGCTGCCATCTATGAGTGTGACGGAAACGAGCAACCGGCCGTTAAAGAAGTATTAGATGCTCATTTCCCTTAGCTGGAAGGTTATGCCTTCTCGCATGCGCAATGTCATTTTGATTCCTCTTACTCTCAAAAACAAACAAACAACGTAGAAGCGAAATGAAAATTGATTTATTTTTCATTATGACAAATTCAGATTTCTTTGGGGTTTCGTTATCTAGCTCTATTAATTAGTCCCTTCGTTGTTGTGACACCATTATATTTCTATAATCAATCAATTCACAAGATCTTGGTCAGAGAGCAGTTAAATTTCCAACGTTTGCTCATATACAGTCATTTCGCTTATATATCTGCACATTTCAAATAATAATTGCGTCTGATATTTAGTAGCTTGAGTTGATACGGATATTTCAAACTTTATAAAATCTTAGGCATCTACGAACGCTGACTAAACTTTCATTCAGGTTATTGAATATTTGAAGAACTCAAAATGTGGCAAAATACTTTAAGGTAAGCGACATTTTAGCCCAAATATCACAGAATTTGGTTCAAATAATGAAAACTTACTCTACAAAGTCGCATATTAAAAGCAAAGATTTCATTATTCTCCTATTGATTGACTGATTATGAAATTTAGGTCTTGAAGACCAAGCGCCGGAACCCAGCAGGATTATTCAGCGCCGTAATGAAGGTGAAATATATAAATTAATGATATGATTGATAATGAATAGGTGAATACGGCATACCAGTAAAAAAATTCAGTGTGTTAAAATACCATGGAACAAAAAAATGAAGAATGATAGACAGAACTTATCCAAAATATATATTAAACTTTTATATTCAAAATATATACTTAGTATAAGAATAAATATGACTAAAGTCTTTATTAAATATACTGAAATCATATCTCATTAAAATAACCAGATTCTTTCAGATAACTCATAAGGTTATCTAACTCAACGGCGTCCTTTAAAATTTCTAAAATAGTCTTCCCAGTTACTAAGTACTTTGCCCTAAGGCGATTAAATTTAGGACAGTGCACCAGCATGTGCTCAACAGATAGCTGACCACCGCAGTGAGCACAAACTGGGGCACTGGCTCCCTCTAAAATATAGCTATGAGTGAAACGGGTATTGCCAATCCTATGCCGTGTTAGGATGATCTCAGTTCTTCTGTTACGATTAAAACCCGAACTCCAAAAATCGATACTTTTTCTAATGTTTCTGTACTTCCTAGTTGTGGGTAAAATGGGGGAAGTCCATCTCTGATGCCATTTGGTACGAATGTATCGTCTGATAACTGGACACATATCCAAATGTGGCACCTTATTAGTTAAGGAATCACATCTTGCAGCATCCTTTGCTTTACTATCAGCCAATTCGTTCCCTTCTGGACCAGTGTGCCCAGGAGTCCAACAAAACTTTACTGATTTGTGGAGAACAGAAAGATAAAAAAGCCATCCCTGAGCCTTTTGAATTAAGATATGGGTAGGGTTAAACTTCTTCACGGCTTCAGTCACCATACATTACTGTGGATTTAAATTTCTTATCAGATGGAAGATTTAAAGCATCAACTATGGCTGTTGCTTCAGCGGTGAATATGGATGAGGAGACTGATAACCTTTTTATATATCATTCCCCCTCACACACCACTGCACATCCTACTCCATCTTCCGATTTTGATCCGTCAGTATTGATCTTCCTGCCATTTATATGCCTCTCATCACGCTCCAAAACTTGTTTTCACTTCTTCTTCCGGACGATCTTTCTTCTTGTCTCCCTAATGCAGACATCTATTGCTGGAATAAGCCATGGAGGGATAGCAGGATATTTCAATTTGTAGATCTTCTGCGTTTTTACTTTCATCCTCCAGTTCACCCAGCTGTCTGATTTGAAATGGTATTGGAAGATCTAGATCCAAAAAGACTTGAGTCAACACTGTGCTAAGATCTCAAAGAAGGATTCTCTTCGAGCTAGCCACATGGTGTAGTCTCAAAACCTACCTCATGCCTCCTTAAGTCCAGAGGTAGCTGATGGGAGTCTACATATATACTTTCAATGGGTGAAGTTCTAAAAGCTCCAGTGCAGATCCTTAGCCCCATATTATGCACAGCGTCCAATTCCTTAAGTTTAGTCTTTAAAGCAGATGAGTATACTTGGCAGCCATAGTCTAACTTAGATAAACATACTGTATTATAAAGCCTTAACAACGATTTATTATCAGCACCCCAATTAAAATTAGATACTACTTTTAAAATATTTAGTGATCTCTTTGACTTTCACTTTTAACGCGTCAATATGATTATTCCAAGAGCTTTTCATCAAAGACTATTCCTAAAATTCTTACGTTAGTGTAAGGTAAAATAATTCCATTTAAGGTAAGAGTTGGAATGGCTTCCTTTAGTCAAGGTCTGCAGAACCGGAACAGCGGCAGTTTAGATCTGAAAATCGAAACCCTTGCTCATTAGCCCACTTGCTTACTTTATCGATGGCTCTGCATGGAACCGCTAGTAGATGCCAGTATCATATCCTGTGTAGTACAGAGCCAAATCATCCACAAATAAAGAGCCTTTTACTGGTGATATCTTTTCCAATACTCCATTAATGGCAACAGCAAAGAGGGTGACACTGAGGAACTCCCTCTTCTTGTAAGAAAGGTCGTGATACATGATTCCCATCTTACACAACTTTTTTTTATAACACCACAGCTCCATGTGGTGTCTTATGCCTTTTCCAAATCAAAGAAAACTCCTATTGTTTAGCTCTGTTTAGCAAAACCTTGTTGTATTTGGTTTGAGAGCCTGAGCAAGGGATCTAAAGTAGATCTAGTCTTCCTGTGCCAAACTGGAATGGAGAAAGCAATTTATTTGTTTCTAAGTGCCATATAAGTCCGGCGTTAATCATCTTTTCCATCAACTTACAAACACAACTGGTGAGAGCTATTGGTCTATAGCTGCTGGGCAAAGCAAGATCTTTGTTTGGTTTCTTCATAGGGAGGATTGATAATAATTTCCAGCTCTTAGAAATAATACCAGTTCCCCAGATTTCATTTATTATATCTAAAAGAAATTTCTTTGGCTTTTCTGGGAGATGTTTCAGCATTTCATAAAGTATTTTATCTTCACCAGGGGCTGATGGTTTGGTATTCTGCAAGGCATCTTTGAGTTCCTGCAAAAATTTTGGTGATTACATGGTTTAAAAAATTATTTTCACTTAAATCAAGAGAAATTACATTTCTAATGTCTTTGAATTCTAGAGAATAGTTCTCACTATTCGATATTCCTGAGAAATGTTCTCTCTAATTTTTCATGACCCTCTCTGATTGGGCGATTAGGTCACCATTCATCTTAAGGTAGATATGTTCAGGGACAAATTTGCATTTAGTTTTTAATTTTCTTCCAAATCATTTTGATGGTGTTTTGAGCTAATGCCATTAATGTAGTACATCCATGACTCTCTCTTTTGATTTTTTAAATATTTATTTTGCTTGGCCACAGCACGTTGGTAAATTACTTTGGCTTGGGCAGTTCCACTCCTCCTATACTTTTGTAGCATTTTCTAGAGATCTTTCTTATTCTACTGCAGGTTTTGTTCCGCCAAGGAACTGCTGGTCTAAAGGGCTTCCCTTTTGTTGTTGGAATAGAGGCAGTTGCACTGTTGATGGTGGCTTCATTGAAGTAATTATATGCCTCCGAGATAGATGGAAATGATTTTACATTTTTATCCATGAGAACAGACTAACTAAATTTCTTCCAGTCTGCTTCATCTACCTTCCATTTGGGAGGTGACTCAGAGGGCTGATTCTCAACTGTTTTTATATGAATTGGGAAGTGGTCACTCCCATCTGGATATTCATTTACTGACCATGATGAGCAAAAGCTCAGATCGATAGCCAAATAAGTACTGAAGTAGATGTTATGGTAAGTCATGGCTCCATTATTGAATATAGTGATATTATGATCATCCATAATACTCCTCCAACATCCTGTACCCTTTGGCATTCGTCGTATTCCCACCCATATAATAGAGCATTAAAATCACCAAGGAGGAGTGAAAGGAGTAAGTGAAGCTGATTGATCAGTAAATGAATATCATTATAAGTGAAATCCAAATCAGGAGGAAGATAGATGGAGCAAACTGTAATTTGCTTGTCTAAAATAAAAGCTATTGCTACAGCTTAGAGAGGAGTATTAATTGATAGCAAGGAGTGTTGCAACGACTTATGAGCCATAATTGCTGCACCTCCCTTAGCTCTATCTCCGATTGTTGGTGGGGAATTATATATGCTGTAATTTAACCCAGGATTATATTGTGTGCCTCCAAGCTTAGTTTCCTAGAGACACAATACATGGGCTATGGTTATGGAGCAGTACCTTCAGCTCTTCACTTCAAGCCCTACGACCTCTAGAGTTCACTGTAGTATTGATGTGAAAACTATTTTTGGCTTGTGAAGGCTATTTGATGGAGCCTTCCTATTTACTCTCTTTTGTTTGAGTATTAATAAGAGATGATTTGAAAGGACTGGTCTTGACGGGTTTGGTTTTATTATCTGTTGATTTTTACTGGTGTCATTTGTTTCCTTCTTTGTCAGTTTGTTTAAATTCAGGCTATTCTTGCATCGAGCTTAGTACTTCGTATCTATCACTAAGTGATGTATGTTTAATTGGAGGAGAGTGATGAGGGGGAACTAGTCTCCTTTTTGTGTTTTTGCTCCTCAAATCCCATTAAAGCAGGCAGAGACTGCCTGAGACAACTCTGCTGTGGTTGCTGGGTGCCATCTATCCTCCTGAGGCCTGTGCTCTAGCCTCAACAGGCTGAGCACCTGACCCAGATGGCTGGGCCACTACCACAGGGGTTGATGCACCTGCTACATTAGAGGGTGCTGCCACTGCGCCCCTAGTGGTAAATAGGGGTAATCGCTTAAGAACTTGAGCATAGCTCCTAGGCTGTTGTCCTAATTGTCTTTTTTGCAAAACCGATTCTTATATGCTCTGCATTGGCTTTATTTAGATTTATGTTCCAGTTGACAATTAACACATTTTGCTTTTCAATTACATTAATCATCTTGATGGAAACCAGAGCAGTTTATACAAATTTTAGAATTTTTGCAGTTTTTTGATGGGTGGCCAAACTTAAAGCAATGATAGCACTGCATTGGTCTTTGCTGGAAAGGACGTGCTCGTACCCTTTCATTTTCAAATATGACATGAGAAGGTATCAGGGTCTACAAAGGCTAAATGATCATGCTGGCACAAGCCTTTTTCACTCTCCAAACTGAAGTGGGACTCATTTCTAGGATTTCTTCTTCTGTCATGTCATAAAGGTCTTTACCAAATAGTACTCCTCTCCCATAACTAAAGCTTAAGTGGGGCTTGATCTTCGTAATCATCTCATCATTTTTTATGTCCAACAAGGTCAGCATATATGCTTGGGTTGTGGATTTGGCATGAGTAAGAATGGTTTTCTTCCCAAAACGAGAAATATCACTGGTCTTTATTCGTCCCACCTTTTTCTGAAGAAACCTGCAACATTTTCCTCCTTGGCTGAAGCTACCACCCACATAGGAGGTTTAGGAGTCCTTACTTCTGCATTCTGGTTTCTGTCTGATTTATCCTGAGCCCATTTAGATGGCACATAAACGTCCATGTCTTTGGGAACTTTATCTGTTAAGGCTCCCCGTACCATAGCTCGGCCTATTTGTAAGGCACTTATCATACTACAATACTAACCTTTAGAACTATCATACGCTAGCAACCTGCTTCCCATTTACATTCAATATCAATAAAGTTCATCCTGATTTCTACAACAGTTCCAAATGATTTCAGAGCTGTCGAGATCATTTCATGATCACAACAGACTAGTAATTCTTCGATATGGATCATTCTCAAATTTTTCACACAACCTGGCTGTGTTGAAGATTTAATTTTGGATGAAGACTTCTTAGAGAAGTCCGTGTCCTTGCTTGAAGTCGTCAACAATAGAGCATGGCTAGAGGGTCGCCGTGTTGAAGATTTAATTTTGGATGAAGACTTCTTAGAGAAGTCCGCCGTGTCCCCGTTGTTTCAGCCATCAATAGAGCATGGCTAGAGGGGATGCTCTGTTGAAGATTTAATTTTTGACAAGAGACTTTTATAAGTCCGTGTCCTTGCTTCTTGAAGTTGCCACATGACATGGCCAGAGGGTCCAGGGGAGGGGGAAGGGAGGGGACTGTGGATATTTGTTATTACTGCTTTTGTCAATTTATTTTTCGGAGAAGTCATCAACATTTGGAGAAATTTCAATCTCCAAGGTAGTAGAGGTCGCCATCTGTGCCAGAACAGCAACATCAGGAGGGTCCAGGTACTTCGAATCCTTATAGATGCCATACATAAAGATTTGAGAGGGGTGTGGAATAATAAACGTGAAAAACCTTAAAAAGATATCATCAGCCTTTCATGGGGTTTATTCTTCCACCAATGGCACAGTGAGAATGACTTCAATGTTCACGGCAGATCCCTACCCTACTCCCCTCAAGGGATGGCACAATACGATTATAGGCTCAATATGTAAGCTGCCTGGCTTGCGCTAGGGACTGGAAGGTATTATGAGAATACAAACATCCCCAAATTTAATCGTATTTATGGGCAAACAGGATAGAATGCCGAGAGTCCTGTCCCCAGAACCGGACCCCCTGAATCCGTGGTTCAGCCTCCTAAAGAATATTCCGCCTGATGTCTCTCAGGTCCGAACATTATTCGGGCAGCTGATATCCCGTACCACAGTTCCCACCATTTAGCTTTGGATATAAACCCAGTCCCAATTATGATATCTTTCCTGTTTATCACGTCCAATAATTTTGGCAATGCGAAAATTCCACAAAAATTAATTCAAAGAAATATATAACTGTCTATGGGACACTTGAATCAAACCCGGAACAGATTCCTGTTCATGAGCTCCCTCACCACTTCAAGGTGGTTCCAAATCGAGGGGGTATTCTCCTATTAATCCATCACAGAATACCTTTTCTAAGGATATGCATTTAACCCCGAACAATCATCGAATATTAAAATGATAATAACTATGGCTACCAAAGACTTGGCAGTAAATTCTTCTGTAGGATTAGGATGGCACACAATCAAGGATACCTTGGACATCCTCACTGATCAAAACCAAATGTGTTCTTAATCATGAGTAATTCTGTGAACGTTTTGTGCGATCCAGTTTCGCATTCAGCTACTTTATATTTCTCTCTCTACCTTGTGTCATTAAGACACGATATATATATATATATATATATATATATATATATATATATATATATATATATATATATATATATATATATATATATATATATGAATGTTCTTTTCCTGTAATACTACAGTGTAATATGAATATAAGAAGCTGCCCATAAAACACTATTTAAACATTGAAACCATATATTTGGCATTTGCTTCTGTGCCCCTGTTCACTGGTAGAATATGGACAGAGGAAATGTTACAAGGGTATATATACAAAACATAAAGGTGTAGCCTTAAGTCTCCGATGGTATGAAGGTGACCTGCTTTCCTAAGAAGGGAGGAGAATGACCACCCCTAGTGGTTTTGGCCTCATTATCTCGCTTACGACGGATCTGGAGGTCGCTGCTTGTTGGGCCATCTTCTTCAGAGCGGTCTGAGGATTAAAGCGTTGATGTCGTCCATTTCCAATGTCCTCCTGACAGGTTCATTGTTGGTCTGATTGATGATAGCAGATTCCAGCATCTTTCTTTGTAATGACAGCTACTTAAACCAATCACCAAATTGGCTTATGACATGTCCTGTATTTCTGATATGTAGAAAATCCCTAACTCTCTGAAGCGAATGTACTGGATCTTTTTTGTGCTCTGTTATTCTTTGCGAGTGCTCATCTGTCTCGCCACGTAAATGTCACTACAATTGTTACATCAAATCTCTGTAAACTCCGGCTTCTTCCCCTTGTTATTTAAGCATACGTTAATGAGTTAACTCGAAGGGATTGGGATAATGGAAAATGAAGGGATTGTTAGACCTGAGTTGTTCGGTGGCTTTTTGGATGTTTTCGCCGTATTGGTAGTTTTATTTTGTTGTTGAAATTCATTTGTCTGTTGTGAGGGACCATAGTATATTTTATTTGGTTATAATCATAATATGGTGGATAGAGAAGTTGCATTAGGTATTGGCGGATCGTGTTGAATTCTTTTATCTAGGTACTCATTTGAACATATCCTAAGTCCTCTCTCTGAGGAATAAGTTGCACCCTACCAAGGATTTTTACGAGACGCCGTGGTAGCTTAAGAAATGAATGTAGAAACATGGTGGGTTTTCTATAACAAATGCATATCTGTTCTGCTTTCTATGATCATAATATCTAGCACTTGAGCAACACGTAACTCCTGGTCGATTCTACTTCAGAAAGTATTGTCAGGACCAGTTCTTAGAACCGCTAAATTTAAAGGAATCACAAAATAAATTGTTTGAATTGAAACCACTGTATTCTTCTTCTATCTGCGTGAGACGACTGGGGACGTGAGACTCCTTTGCCTCGTCTTGCCTGGATTTTCTTCTGTTCGCCATCGGTTTTGTCTTCTATGTTAACCACGGGCTGCTCGTATACGATCGCCTTCAGTTCCCGAAAAAGTTTTACACACACACACATATATACCATAGCAAGCAGACATATAAATACCGTGGTAATTTGGTCAACTCTCGACCCTGGAAATGCCTCGAATAAACTGATTATGGTCACCTCTACGAAAATCATAATTACCATATGCTTTTAACAACTAGATAATCGAATTTCTCCAAATATCTTGGTAAACAACAGCTCAAAATAAGCTGTCTTTATGGAATGAACAACTAAAGTTCTAGATAATTACAGAAAATAAATTATTTTACTATTCTCGAATGTGCGAAAAAGAAAATGTATCAGGAGATCTACATAGAGGAAAAAATAATCCATCTCTTAAATTTTACTTCGCAACAATTTTTACTCCGCTTAGATGAAATGGCGTCATTAGTTTAATATCTACCGAGAGAGAGAGAGAGAGAGAGAGAGAGAGAGAGAGAGAGAGAGAGAGAGAGAGAGAGAGAGAGAGAGAGAAACATTCAAGTATTTTATTTGAAGTGTCAAATGGCTGAAACAGGATTTGTGTTTGCCTGAAACTTGTTCTTCTCTTCTCTCTATATATATATATAGAGAGAGAGAGAGAGACTGATACATAGATAGACAGATAGAGAGCAGCTATATAGAAACAGAACTTGTTTATCTGATCATGTTGGTACACGTTAAAATATCGAAGCAAATCCGTAATTTTTTTTTTAACAGGCTAAGAAGTTCCTAGCTAAAACACAGACGTATTTTATCAACATTTTTAGAGGACATTAACTGTATCTTTTGCAAGCATAAGACAATGACCAATAGTATCTATATCCTAAATTGTCTTTAATATGATAATTCGAAAATCTGTCAGAATGAAAGTGCGGAAGTTGCTAGGTAAGACGGGATCAAAAGTTACACATTACATTTTTCGAAGCACGGACACCTTTGAAACAGAAATAAAACTCTGCCTTGGTAATAAATTCTCCTCTCTCTCTCTCGCACACAAACACAAGGGCAAACAAACGCGCACGCGCGCGCACACACACACACACACACACAACGAAGTGCAATAAAGTCCACCACATTTCCGCACAGTCAGTTGAGAATGGAAGCGGAAACCTTGTAAGTTTTCATTCTTCACAAATACCACAAAAGAAACAAGCGATGAAATGATATCTCTTCAGAGTCAATTAAAGGAAACATTTAACAGGAGAGAAACCGTATCGTTCCGCCCTTCTGCCTTTCTCCTTTACCATCAATAAACTATCAACTGTTAAAGAACCTGATAAAAGGCCAAGCATTATCTACATACAACGATTTGCCACCGAAACTTGGAGGAATGGCGGTAGTTGTCTTCATCGCCAGTTTTTATAGACATTTAAAGGTGTGACTGTTCTTAAAACTTATGGACTGAATTAACGGTGATACAAAACTTAAGATAAAATTTGTTGGTCTTTAGTTCTGATTTATTTCATTTCCAGCGTCGATAACCGAAACCGTTGGTGACGCTAGTTGCGCGTGGTTCCCAAAGTGGTCGGTACCGGCCTCCTTGGGCGGTGAGGCAAAAGGGGCCGGTTGGGGGCGACAGGGTGGCATTAAGAGCATTTAATTTTAAGCAATAAATAGTTTTTTTTTTTTTTTTTTTTTACAAAATCTGAATAACAAAATATCACCCAGACTGGGTGATCAATCCATTCCTAAATGTCGACGGTGAGGAAACTGGATTGGCAGAGGAAGAACTGATTTCAATTCAAAATGACATTGAGCTAAGGCCAAAGTTCAAAAAGTCATATCAAGATTTTTGGTTAAAAAAAAAAACTCTGACTGCTATCAAGTGCTGTGGAACAAGGTCAAGATGTATTTTATTGCTTTTCCAACATCATATTTGGTAGAATGGGACTCCAGTGCAGTTGCCTGGCTTCTTTCCAAGCAAAGAAAGAGACTTAAAATTACCGAACGTAGGGATCTACGACTTCTTCTTTGCAGGGGAAGTTCTCGCCTGACAGAAACTGATATCCTGTTATTCGCTATCATTCCACCAGTGAGAACAATCGTTTGCCGATTGTTCTTTGGTAGGTTGTTGCCTCTTTCCTTATTTGGCTTTTTCTTTGTTGGGGAGTTGGTGTCTGTCGTTCCTAGAGCTTGACAGGCGAGGCGACACCATCAGTCAGGTTCAGACTCTGAATCTGAGCCTGACTGATGAACTTCAGAGCGGCAGAGAGTCAGGTCCGGGCCAGGCAGCAGTGGAGTAGCATTCGGCAGTAAAATGGCGCTCGATGGCTCAGCCACAGTTGGTCATCTGTGTCAGGATTTGTTCCTTCAGCAGCCTGATGGCTCAACCGCTGTTGGTCATCTGGTGTGAGGATTTGTTCCATCAGCAGCTCGATGGCTTAATCGTTGTTGGTCGTTTGTGTGAGGATTTGTTCCTTCAACAGCAACTGGTGTTTCGATGGCTCAACTGTTGTTGGTCATCTGTGTGAGGATTTGTTCCTTCAGCAGCTCGATGGTTCGCCGTTGTTGGTCATCTGTGTGAGGATTTGTTCCTTCAGCAGCCGGATGGTCAGCCATTGTTGGTCATCTGTGTGAGGATTTGTTCCTTCAGCAGCTCAATGGCTCAACCGCTGTTAAACAATTGTGCAGGATTGTTCCTTCAGCAGCTCGATGGCTCAGCCGCTGTTGGTCATCTGTGTGAGGATTTGTTCCTTCAGCAACATCGATGGCTCAACCGTTGTTGGTCATCTGTGTGAGGATTTGTTCCTTTGGCAGCAGCTTGATGGCTCAACCATTGTTGGTCATCTGTGTGAGGATTTGTTCCTTCAGCAGCAAAAGGCATTTGATGGCTCAGCCGTTGTTGGTCATCTGTGTGAGGATTAGTTCCTTCAGCAGCTCGGGATGGCTCAACCGTTGTTGGTCATCTGTGTGAGGATTTGTTCCTTCAGCAGCTACTCGATGGCTCAACAGTTGTTGGTCATCTGTGTGAGGATTTGTTCCTTCAGCAGCCTGGATGGCTCAACCGTTGGTCATCTGTGTGAGGATTTGTTCTTCAGCAGCTCGCATGGCTCAACCATGTTGGTCATCTGTGTGAGGATTTGTTCTTCAGCAGTCATGGCTCAACCGCTGTTGGTCATCTGTGTGAGGATTTGTTCCTTCAGCAGCTCGATGGCTCAACCGCTGTCGGTCATCTGTGTGAGGATTTGTTCCTTCATGAGGATTTGTTCCTTCAGCATTTCGATGGCTCAACCGCTGTTGGTCATCTGTGTGAGTGATTTGTTCCTTCAGCAGCTCGAAGGCTCAACCGTTGTTGGTCATCTGTGTGAGGACGGTTCTTCAGCAGCTCGGATGGTTCAGCCGTTGTCGGTCATCTGTGTGAGGATTTGTTCCTTCTTGAGGATTTGTTCCTTCAGCAGCTCGGATGGCTCAACCTGTTGGTCATCTGTGCGAGTGATCTTTTTTTGTTCCTCCTTCAGCAGCTCGATGGCTCAACCGTTGTTGGTCATCTGTGCAGGGATTTGTTCCTTCAGCAGCCGATGGCTCAACCGTTGTTGGTCATCTGTGTGAGGATTTGTTCTTCAGGTGCCGATGGCTCAACCGCTGTTGGTCATCTGCAGTGAGATTTGTTCCTTCAGCAGCTCGATGGCTCAGCCGTTGTCGGTCATCTGTGTGAGGATTTGTTCCTTCATGAGGATTTGTTCCTTCAGCAGCTCGATGGCTCAGCCATTGTTGGTCATCTGTGTCAGGATTTGTTCCTTCAGCAGCTCGATGGCTCAACCGTTATTGGTCATCTGTGTGAGGATTTGTTCCTTCAGCAGCTCGATGGCTCAGCTGTTGTTGGTCATCTGTTTGAGGATTTGTTCCTTCAGCAGCTTGATGGCTCGGCCGTTGTTGGTCATCTGTGTGAGGATTTGTTCCTTCAGCAGCTCAATGGCTCAGCCGTTGTTGGTCATCTGTGTGAGGATTTGTTCCTTCAGCAGCTCAATGGCTCAACCGTTGCTGGTCATCTGTGTGAGGATTTGTTCCTTCAGCAGCCTGGATGGCTCAGTCGTTGTTGGTCATCTGTGTGAGGATTTGTTCTTCAGCAACCTCGATGGCTCAAACTCAGTTGGTCATCTGGCGCGGAGGATTTGTTCCTTCAGCAGCCTGAAGGGCTCAACCATTAAGTTGGTCATCCAGGTGAGGATTTGTTCCTTCAGCAGCTCGATGGCTCAACCGTTGTTGGTCATCTGTGTGAGGATTTGTTCCTTCAGCAGCTCGATGGCTCAACCGTTGTTGGTCATCTGCGTGAGGGTTTGTTTCTGTTCTGCATCCAGTGGCTGTCTTGGTGGCATGACAAGTATTCACTTTACTGTTATTGTTTTATGTATTATGTTGCCTGATTTTGCATTTGTTGTAATCTTTATTTTACAGCTTTGTCAATATTTGTATTATGTTTTAAAGGTTTGTTTTTGTATTATGCTGCTCGCTTATTTATGTAACTAGTTTGCTGCCTGGGCATTGTTTATTATGATGCTTTTGAATTGTTTATTAATTTGCTTTGTAATGATTATTGATTTGGTTTACATGTATATTTCACTGTTTAATGCCTATGGTGTTGGTCATTTGTAATGTTTGTTGAGTTGCTCATGCTTGTGTTTTTGGTCATTTTTGATGTTCATTTATTACTGACTCATTTTTGTATATATGTTAAACTGAACCTGACTCACCTGTATATTTCATAAATAAATTAATTTTAAGGTCATTTTTCTTGGTTTTGTTCTACTCCTTCCTCCTTTATTTGTCACCGTCATCATAGCCTAATTGCTTGTTTGTGGTTATCGAACCTGTTGGTCTCGAAACACGAGAACGTAACACCATCCCATTAACAGTAATTGTGAAGACCAAATAAAAATGGTTTGCTGTGATTAAGTATTATTCAGAAATACATCTTTGTGTTTATTGTTGTTTTCAATTCTGAAGCATAAAACAAAACAAATCAAAAAGGCTGGTACGTATGTATTGGTCGAAGGGGTGACAGGAATCCATCTGTGCCAAGGGCGCTAACCTGAAGAAGTTTAAACTGATTTATAGAGATGAACCAATCGGTGTCTATCGCCCGTCAATTTCCTATTACTTTGTGTTGTATCTTTCATTCTTTCTCTTTGCGACTTTCAGAATAAAGATGATTGCGTGACAGAAAGCACAATAACTGATACAGATGGTTACAGAACTGGAAGCTGTAACCATCAGTTGTTCTGGGAAGGTATTTTTGGGTAGTTGTACTGGGTGCCATTGTTTGGCACTGGCAGGCACTCTGACATCAGGTTCCGCGGTTTACCTATGAGTGTTATAAGATACTGAGTTAATACCTTCAGATAAGACAACTACCAAATTATTCACAAATATATATACAGTATATATGTATAATATATATATATATATATATATATATATATATATATATATATATATATATATATATATATATATAATGTGTGTGTGTGTAATGCCAAATATAAGGGATACACCCAAAATAATTATGTCTCCATCTATGATTTGTACTGCGAGTTTTCTGCTACTGACAGGCTAATACAGTTTCTTGGCGCATTGTTTCAGTCACAAGTTATGGTCATCAAAATAAATGCGAATTTGTTTACATTTACAAACACTCCACTGCAAACGTAAGGTGGCAACTCTCTCTCTCTCTCTCTCTCCTCTCTCCTTTCTGGCACCATTTCGGTCTCAGGTCTGCTGAACTTAATGGAAGAACGCTTCAAGACCCAAAGAAGAGATTCTCTGCAGGTCTTGCCTCCTCCTCAGGTGCCATTGCAACACTACATAATAAATTACATGGATTTCAGTGCTGGTGCTTATCTCTGTATAAAATAAATTTCAAGAAGTGAATGGTTGATGCTGGACGCATACCAGCACACACACACACATATAAATATATATATATATATATATATTATATATATATATAGTATATATATATATATATATATATATATATATATATATATATATATATATATATATATATGATATATATATATACACAATAACACACACAAGGTTATTACATATTATAGACAAACATGGTCACTTATTGTTCTTTTCACCTTGAGATGAGGTTGTCATCCCGATACCCATGACAACGTGGTATTTGGGACCATGGTCGGGTTTGTGGGTTAGGGTTAAGAAGGAGTAAATAAACCTCACTGGCTTCATTTTTCTCCCAGACGAGGGAAAATAAGTAGCATAAAATAATGATAATTTTTCTGTGCGGGACAGACAGGAAAGGGTCATGGCGACACCAGATTAATTTCTTTTGAGATCAAATGATAAGATTCTAATAGAGGTAAGATTATTATTATTATTATTACTATTATTATTATTATTATTATTATTAGAGTTATTATTATTATTGATATTATTATTATTCAGAAAGGGCATTTTCTTATGTTTTCCGATGCTACATAAACGTAGCGGTAATCTAATCTGGTCTCTAAAATTTTCAGTAAAGACTTTGCTTCACACAAACATGCAAAGAGAGACGGAGCTGGCAAACACTGCAAAACTTCAGTTCAGAGAAGAGGAAAAGAAACGCGGAAGAAAGAAGCGAGAAAGGAGATAAAATACGTCAGTACCTAATTTAATGAAGGGAACAAGACAAAAAGTAGCAGCACCTAATTACGGAAGGGTGATAAGGCCTCGATGGGGACAGAATATAAGGACGGAACACAGACGAAAATAACAGCCACAGGCGAGTTGGGTGATAATGAAGAACGGGAGCAGAAGAGGCGCCTGATGCAAGTGATGAACACATGTGAAAGCCAGAAGTCACTGCAAACATTCGACCTAGTACCAAAGGTTAAATGTGCGTCAGATATAAAACGAAAACACCTTCTATGGTCGGAATTTATTCACAATTCAAGGTCCAAAGGCCGAAGATAAAATTCTAGACTATAAAATGGTAAATTAGCGAATGCCAATGTTATACAAAGGGAAATTGATCGTAGAAAAGCTATAAAATAAGAATGAATTATTTAGTTCTAAATGTAAAATGTTAATGCAAGCATATAAAACAAAGGACGAAAGGTTATGCTAAGTTTAAAAAATGTGAATACATTAATATTATGTTTCTATCATGGTAAGTTGAAATATCTAATTGCTAAACTAAACAAGAGAAAACAGATTATTACCAAGGTTACAATATAGAAAACAAATGGAAGGTCAAAGAGGAAACGACATCGAAAACAACAGCCAACAAACGGGAAGAGAAAAGATACACCTGGAGGAGGTCGAAAGTTTGTGGTATAAAAGTATCAATGAACTGACAAAGTATCTTCACCCGCAGATGCCAGCTTTAACTCATCACATGTTGTTGGTTTCCAAACATGCGGTTCGGTGCTGCACCGTAATATTGATAAGTCAAGTCTACTGCAACTACTCTGGCTGCAATTAGTAGAACTACTTGCGCCATAACCACTCTTATACAGATCACTATTGTTGATGCTGCTGTTGCTATCAGCATCCGGTGCACGATGGTTTTTATGTTCCGTCCCTTCCATTCTAGGAACAGGCGTAAACTATACTTCGATTATTTCTCTTTTCAGCTTTCATTCAATTCATGCAGCTGCTGTTTGGTACGTGCATGAATATTCATATGTATGTTATTTGCGTGACTGTAGGTGTGATAACAAAGGTAACCTCTACAGAATCTGGCAATGAGCAGGTATTTTGTCTGCACAACAATCACTTGAGGACCATTACCTGACCTGACGCTCGCCCCAGTTACTGATCTATGACCCGTTGTTCCTATTGCGAAACTATATAACTGAATTAAATTAATTCATTTAATGATCCCATTTATCGTTTATACGCGGAGGAGAGTTAAACATTTATGTACGATTCAGAGATTGACAAGAGGGTGATGAAGTAATTATCTTGAAAAGACACTGCTACATGCAGTGCATATTTTAACATTATAATGGGCGATTAAACGGTCTCTCAGTGAAGAAGAATTTTTGACTACTGGGCGACCAGACAAATCCCCAAAATTGACAGGAATTATAAAGAAATGGAAAAGTTACAACAGTTGTAATAAATCTATTTTTGT
>NC_089752.1:90109047-90124047 GCF_040412425.1 Macrobrachium rosenbergii
CGCCGAAAGGGGGAGCGTGGCGGGGCATGGGCAGCGATGTGGAGGAGCGTGTGAACCTTGGTGCGGGGGAGGGTGGGTGATATGGGCGGGGGTAACGTCTGAATCCGCAAGGTTCGCGGTTAACTGAACATGGGAGGGGATGTCTGTGTCCATGCTCGCTCTAGCCCTCTTAATTGGAGTGTGTACTCACGTCAATATGTGCTTGGGAGCACGCCGTGTGAGTCCATTAATGACACTGGTGATTTGCCGACGAGTCAGCACGCCCGAAAGCTGGTTACAGCACTGTCATGAGTCCGCTAGGGGCGTGGGTAGTTCCTGGAGCCAAGGCTGAGTCGCCGTGTGAGTCCGCTAATGGCTCCGGGATCCACTCCAGGGTCACCACTTTAAGAGGTGCGAAAGAACCGAGCAGGATAAAGTTACTGCTGATTTATTGAGGGCACAGGCGGTTTATATAGCAGTGGACTGATGTCACGCCGAGGAGTACAATGAGAGCCAGGGTGACCTGAGGTCAATAACATTTAACAATTAATACAATGAACAAATACACACTGAGTTACAAAAATGGACAATGATGAAGTTGAATACATTCTGATACCTGAGCATAAGAAACATATAACGTGCAAGTTGGTAACAGGTAAATATTTACATAAAACAGTTTAAATGATTGGGTATGGCTGATCCTGCATGACCCGTTATCCTAGGAGCAGCCAAGAAAATGGGTCGCCATCACAGAAAACCCGCTTAGTGGGGACTTTACAGTCTCACTAGATCACTGACAATTATATGCTTGAAATACTGTGTATTATTAATAATTTTGATTTTTGCTGGGGTGAGGATTATAGTAAGCTGATGTAAAAAGAAAGGATGCATGAGGTCACTATAGGCCATCATCCTCTATGCTCATTTGACCTGTGAGAAGTGTTTTGTTTAGTTGCAGTTGCAGTAAGCAAAGCATACAGTTACCAACATTGAAGGAAAACACACCCACCCTTAGCTCATCTTTCTCTGGTACTTTTCAGCCTTGGTCCCCTGCTTCCCCTGCCAGATCTGAAGCTATTTGTTCTTACCAGGCTTTCCATTCATGAGGGAATGCTGAGGCAAGAGGAGTTCTAAATTCATATTTTTTGTTTTTAATGAGATAGGTGGCTTGTCTGTATCTGACCTCAGTGCAACAGTAACCATGCACCTGCTCTCATCACCTATACTTCTGCTTTACTGACTGCTGCTGGTATTTTGCTGCAGTCCTGGGAGGTGTTAAAGGCCCTGTGGCAACTACTAGGCTTGCCCAGAGATTGCCAATTCGATGCATTTGTTGAGCATGTGGCTTCAGCCAAGTGCTCCATATTGACCAATGCTGTTCTTGTTCCTGCTCTTGGAATTCCTGCTGGTGACTTATGCATTTCTGTTGTAGCTATTAGCAAAATGCTTGCCATTTCATTGTTTTCAAAATATACTCTAAGACTGCTGTGCACATCTGCATTGTTGGTGCCCTTCTCCTCTTCACCTCTTCTGGGTCTGGACAGCAACAAATGTTGCTAGAATACAAAGAAGCCTTGCCCTTGTAACTAAGTCCTGTGGGGACTCTCTCAAACATAATTTCCAAGGAGGAATATGAACTACATTCACATTCACATGATCTGGACTTCATTGGAGAGGTAGATAAGGCAGCCAAAGGACCTACTCATGCACCTTTCTCTACAGAAACTTCTCAATTAAGAGGATTGTTCTGGATTCCTTGTGTTTTTTTTCTTTCTCTCTGGAGGTTCAGAGAGAAGGGATGGCACTCCAGTGGTTTCAGTTCATTTGTTTTTTTAGAATCACTTCTTGAGATCCATAGTCACATAGTAATGTTCACCTGTATATATGCCCTCTGTGCAGTGATGTGCACATAGTGCATGGTAGCAAACCTGAAATGTCTACCAAACCATGTGTAATGACTGTTCGTGGCTAGTCTCCTAATCCCAGTAACTTTTCTGGCACATCCAGTTCTGCTTGTGTGTGTAGGTTGGTTGATGACAGCACTGACTTTGCTTGATTAGCAGTGATGACTTTCAATAATGGTTAAATAACTGGGCATGTTGGTTCCAGTCACTTGTTTTCACAATGCCATGGGCATTCACTGGGTCAGGTTGATGGGTCTCTGTCCTCTCTCTCAGGAAAGGGGCAGTCTTTGTCTGCCAGGAAACTTTAGCACTGGATGGTGCTATGCCTGTGGAGTCCTTACAAGCACATTGGGATGTACTTTTGGGAGAGCATTGCGCTAATTTAATAGTAAAATGATATCAGTGAAGCTTCCATGGCATCTTGGTCAAACCTGGTCTCATTGAATGAGCACACCTAAGTGTACACTCATGAAGTGAGACCATCATTCAGGCTGACTTGGTTGCCACTTACACAGGGAATAATGAAGTTAATAATCTAATCTCAAGATAAGAAAGTCCTCCAAGCACCTCTCCCCAGCTTTTGATGTCTCAGTTGAGGTTCTATATATTCTGTGAACAAATTACCTTCCACATGAGTGTTTTCAAGCCTAAGGGATTACTTTCTCTTTTTTCTAAAGCAGAAGCCATGAAGTTGGTTACCTTGGCCACCTTCCTTGTAACTAAGCCTTAGGGCTAAACATTTTGGCAGACTTCGCCATCACAGGAGATTCTTGGTGTCAGGAGAAAAGACCAAAAGCTTTCCTCTCTTACCATTTCAAGAACCTGTGGGCAAACTCGCTCCTGAAAAGATGAAAGATACCATGCTGTGCTTGGTTTCTTTTCCTGACAAGTTTTCATGAAAAGTGGACTTTTGGCTCCAAAATCTATCAGTTTTGGATTCCTCCTTGTTCTTTCTGTACAACAAGATCATGGTGGCAGTGGACAAGCATGTTCTGTCATGCCATTGGTCAGTATGGCTCTCTGCCCTGTTTGCAGAGGTGATAGTGATGTTGGAGAATAGTGCACTGGAAGTTATAGAAAACCAGTCTCTGTGCAGTTCATAGTAAGTTTTTCTTGATGACGTTATCATGACATGAAAGCTCTCACCATTGAAACAGCTGGTTCTTCAAACCCATTTTCAAAGTGAAAGCCCCATGTTCCATGATGGCTTCCATCAGAGGGCGATCTATGCTTGCTGTAGATCTGGGGAGTTCATTCTTTGAAATGTCTATCCATTAGACCTTCAAGAAGTACTCTATATTTTATCAACAAAGGGACTGTTCGCCAGTCCAGTCTATGTGCTTTGAACCTTGGACAGCCCTTGAAGTTTTCGTGAGACTATTCATCTTGGTTTGAGTGTGAGCCCATTCCCTCAGTATGCACCTTCCAAGATTGCATACTTTCAGGATCAAAGTTGCAGTGTTTCAAGTCGTGATATTTCAGTTACAATGGCAATACCAGTTACAATATTTTCGAAGTTGCGATAGCGATACTGTGCAACAAATATTTTAAATCTCACGCAATGGGCTCAGGCAGCACTTTACGGTATGATACATTGCCCCGAGAGGATGGGATGTGCAAATCTCTCGCCCTAACCGATCCTTCACTCATGCTCGCTGCCTACAGAGTAAAGTTGTGTCAGTGTAAGTGTGTGATTTTTGTCCGTTTTAAACTGTTTAAATTGCAAATTTGTGTAAAATCAGCATTTCTTCCAAACTCTCAAGTGAGTCTCCTGCTGGAGGTGTGATGAAGAAAAGGAATTCCATCATTTTAGAGCAGAAAATGAAAATTATTATCAACCAGCATGCCACAGGAAAGGCAGTCACAGGCATCACGCATGACGTGCATCTATCGCAGTCAACGTTATCCACCATCATTAAGGACAAGAAACAGATAAAGGACACTATAAAGGCATATGCTTCAATTCATTCGACAGTTATAACAAAGAAGAGGCCAGGGTCTTTGGAAGAAATGGAGCAGTTGCTGGTCACGTGGATGAAGGAGCAGATACAAAAATATATGCCACTCAGCCTCTTGACCATTCAAACAAAGGCTCACTTGCTTTTCAAGGAACTAAAGAAAAACTACGATGATACCCACAACAAAGATTTTGTAGCAAGTCATGGATGGTTTCAGCATTTCAAAACCTGCCATAATTTTCATAGTGAGAAAATTAGCAGTGAAGCAGCAAGAGCTGATGCCAAAGGAGACGCTAAATTTAAGGATGCTTTGCATAAGATCATTGTTGATGAAGGGTACTTGCCAGATAAAATCTTAATGTCAACAAAACAGAACTGTATTGGAATGGTCCTACATCGACAAAGAGGTAAAAACGATGCCTGGGTTTAAGGCATACAGAGATCAACTGACTCTTCTGCTTGGGGGAAATGTGACTGGGTATAAACTCAAGCCATTCATGATTTATCACTCCAAAGGCATTAGCAAGAATCACCAAACATATGCTTCCTGTGCATTGCTGGCACAATAACAAAGCATGGATGACTGCACTCCTATTCGAAGACTGGTTTGTGCATAGCTTTATTCCAGAAGTGAAGGAATATTGTAGGGAAAACATCCCCTTCAAAATTCTGCTGATTCTTGACAATGTTTCCGGCCACCTTCAGCACATCGGAGATATTAACGAGAACATAAAATTTGTGTTTCTGCCAGCAAACACAACTTCTCTCATACAACCCATGGATCAGGGCACTGTGGCTACATTCAAGGTCTATTATCTTCGGAACACAGGCAGGCTGTTGAGGCTACGGATAATGAGGACAAAGACCTCAGAACTTTCTAGAAGGAATTCAATGTTCTGAATGCCATTCTGAATATCGGATGGGCGTGGAAAGAGGTAACAAAAGAATGTATGACTGGGATTTGGAAAAATCTGCTAAAAGTGTATGTGAACTCATTTAAAGGTTTCGATAAGGATGGAGCAGTTGTGGAAATTAATAAAAAGATCGTGTCACTTGGGAAGAGTTTAGATTTAAAACTTGAAGAGGAAGATATCCAAGAACTCATAGATGTACAAGATGTAGGGATAACGGCAGAAGATTTCATTCAACTTGAAGAAGAGAGAAATAGAGCAGAAGAGGAAGAAGAAATTGAAGAAGAGCCAGAGCAAAAGTTTGACAAAAACAGTGGCAGAGGCATTTGCCTTAATTGAACTCGGTATGAAACTTTTCAGTAAAATGGATGTGAACTTGGAACGATTTGCTAAAGTTGAGAGAGGACTTCAAGACATTATTGCATGTTACCAAGTCATTTACAAAGAACGAAAAAGCAACTGTGCAGGCTACAATGGATGCCTTCCTTAAGAAAATTACTCTAGTGCCATCGCCTTCCACCACATTTGTCCTTCAACCCTCTACATCTCGTGAATTAAGGGCCAAAGAAATAACAGATGAAGAGGAGCAAATTGATGAACCTGCTGCTTTATCATCGCCATCCTCTTCTTCCAATATTTAGTTCAGTGTAGCCATCAACAACCTGACATCGTTCAAGTACACTGATGACGGACCAAATCTTGGAAAGTGCAATGCTCATCCGATTCTTATTTGCGTTATGCAGTTTTTCTGTTTGTATTATCATTGCATAAATCTTGTTTGATTGTGCACAGGCTGTGAAATCTCCAATCTGCATTGAACCTCCAGAATTAGCTGATATTAATAATTACAGACCAATTAAAAATATAAAAAATTAACAGTACAGTACAGTACTGTATATGTATAGATTATACTGTATAGTGTAGGTAGGCTGCCTCCGAGTTATGATATTTTCAAGTACCGATGGGTTCATTGTAACGTATCCCCATCGTAACTAGTGAACTACCTACTTGGCCATGATGATAGATGTAACAGCAAGTCAGGAGGTGACAGTGCAGCTGTTTTCTTAGAAGGAATAACTAGATTTGTTCTGATAGGTTGACCTTTATCACCTGTCTTCCAAGGAGAAGCTTGTTCCTTATGGGAGACTCCACAGCAGCACTGGTTAGCCTCTATAGATAATCCTGGTCTCCCTGTATTCCTCAGCCAGTAAGTGAAAGATGAACTCACATGTTCACTAAATAAAAGGAGGTTCCTTGCATGAGTACTGAAACCACCACCTCAGAAATGCTCTTGTTCCCAGATACACTGAAGGATTGATAGGACATACATCTTGAGGATATAATTGCTTCAGGGGTGTTGTTGACATGAAACATCCTTCCCATGAGCATAAAATGTTTGGAGATCCATACTGTTTGTCAGCACTGCAAGTGTTCTGAGAAGGGGTGATGGTTTATGGTAAGTGGTGGGGTGGCAGCCTCCTTCCCGTCCTGTTGTTGGTCAGGCAGGTGCATGAGTGCGCAGATCACCATGCTGTTGAGGATCTGGTAGCCATGTAAATTCTGGGCAAGGGGAATGATGTGACACCACCTAATTCACCAGGGACAGGTTGTAAGGGCAGAGTGATCTCTACATCCTCGTGTGCTAGGAAGGATACTACAGCTTTGGGGATCACTAGTAATTGATAATTCCACCATACAGCTAAACATAAAGCTCCTGGTATTCTGATTTCCTGTTTTGGGATCATTGGTCCATCTGGATATCTACACATGTCCTCTCTCCAGCCTCATTCATCACTCCAGGTACTGTTGGCACTCCTTGTTGAGTTGTCGTGCCTTCATGGATGGAGACTACTGAGCAGCTGCTGTGACAGAGAGAGGCTTTTTTTACAGTCATACAGTCTGTCAGTCCTCAGCAGCTTTTCATCACTGGTGTTGTAAGGGAGGGGTCCTTGCAGTCAGAGCCATTGTTCAATGGATCACAGATGTCTTGGGCCACCATCATCAAGACCAGCTCCTCTCACTCTCAGCGGATAGAGGCCATCAATCAGCTGTAAGCCAGGTGTTCTAACTGAAGGGCATGGGCATCTTGCTCTCATTTAGATTTGTCCAGGCTTATGAGGAGATTTGAAGATTCTTGCTCACCTGGCAAACTTAGGCCTCTGAAGAAACAGCTGCTAGCTTTAACCCTAGCAGAGTGTGTGGACAATATACATAGTCTTTTGTTCCAAGTTTGGCATACTGAGAGCTTTGATCCCTCTTGGTCATCCCTGAGTTTGCGGCATAAATTTAGAACTTTTTCCCTGACAAGAAATCTGGGGGCTGCTCAGCTCCTTCCCTCAAAGACTTAGTAGGTGATGATCCTGACAAGATACTTTATTTAAGTGCAGGGCAATGCTATGACCTGAAACAGGCTTTGTGAGATGATTTATGCAATAGTGTGTCCTATCTTGAGACTCTGACTAGTAGTGAGACTACTCCACCTTCCATTTAACAGGGGGAAGGGCATATGCAAAGCATTATTATTAGGGTATACAGTAATCGTGATAGTAATTGCTACTTACCAAGAACTCTTGGTATGTTAGGGAAGCATAGATTTTCACTAATTTTTCTTTGAAGCAAAGTGAGTGGATCAGGAGTCTCTTTTGTCCACTGTTTATTATCAAGATCAGGAAAAGAACATTGTACCCATGGGGTAAGTATCTTCAGTAAAAGATAGAGGTTTTTATTTTTGTAAGAACAAAGAGCCAATTAACCCAATAACTGTTTTCTACGGGAAGCAGCTTCGGTGCCCCCACTGTCAGCTAAGAGCGCACTTAGCAAACATTTACGCTACCCAGACTGTCAGCAAAAAGTAAAAAAACACAACATGGCAACTACTCTACCCTGTGCGCTATCTTTTGAGTGCAGGGTGGGCTACGTTTGCTTTTTTTTATCAGTTTCTGTATCTTATTCCATATATTTTAACCCATATATGACTACTGACATACATATACGGCCGTTCCCTTTCACCACCATCACATATTTATGCGTCCTGTCTTTCCAGCCATGATACTAATGATAATTTATCCCTTGGCTATAGGATTATAAACGTGTCGACCTTTGGTAAATAACATTCTCTTAGAACCGGCACATGTGCATTGTTTTGTTTTATATATGGAAGTTTATTCGATGTATATCAAACCTACCCTTTTTGGACGTTCTAGAATTTATAAGTAATAGGTTACAACAATTGGTCATTTGAATCACAATTGTTACTAATTATCAGAGTTTTCTTTGACAGGCCATATAATGGCATATATTCAAGTTGTTTCCAAAAGATCTTGCATATTGTAATCCGTATAATCCTGTCTTTGGGCCGAAACTAGATTCTTGTTATGAATTCTATATCATCTGCGATGTATGTCTGTTTTATAAATAAAAAAGTAAACTGTATGGGATTTATAATTTATATATATAATACACACACACATACACCCACACACACATACATATATATATATATATATATATATATATATATATATATATATATATATATATATATATATATATATATATATATATATATATATATATATATATATATATATATATATATATATATATATATATATATATATATATATATATATATATATATATATATATATATATATATATATATATATATATATATATATATATATATATATATATATATATATATATATATATATATATATATATATATATATATATATATATATATATATATAATATATATATATATATATATATATATATATATATATATGTGTGTGTGTGTGTGTGTGTGTATGTATATATATATTTTTTTACGTATTTTCCTGGGTTTATGGTATTTTACAGGCCAGCAACGGAACTTTATTTAATTGGCCTTGAAGTTCTGACTTGCGTAAAGGGAAATCGTAAAAAAATGAGAAAAAGGGGAGAATTTAGGAGCTGAAAGCTCTACTTCATAAGGAAATGTTAAGTAAACACTTGGGATAAGTTAAAGAATTATATTTACAAAAGGAAGCATTTGAAGGGAAAATGGATAAGTAAATTGATAAAGGGCTTGCAATGCCTGAAGATCCTTCTACTGGAGTCTTGAATAAAGGCAAGGCACAGGCCAAGATGAGTCCACTGCGAATAGGTCTCTCTGCAAGAGAGACTTACACATTACACGCCAGTAAAGGAACAATATAACGCAGAATAAGTCTCAAATTTGCACTGAGGGTGCCAAAGACTCGAGGAATGAATGACCACTTTATACCCGAACACAGGACATTGGAAATGGCACTGGATAGACTGGCACAAGGACAGAAGTGAAATGCTGGTACTCCAAACTTTCTAAAGGGCAAACTGTCGTGACTGAAAAGTCTTAACTCGCACTTTACCTTAGGGGAAGCGGGTCTCTGATGAAGAAAGATGAGGGGCGATCACCGACAATGCACACTGTCCCTCGAGGATGACTGGAGTCTGGAGTCGGACGGAAAAAAAATGGTCTCTCAGCAAAGGGTACCGCTCGCCTGCGTATATGGTTGTCCCTCGAGGACGGTTACTGCATGGCTCCTGCTCCCACAACTAACTAACTCTCTGCTTCTACTGCTGTCTTTCCCTTATAAGGGCTCCAGCCGCATCATGCCCATGGTGTGTCATCCGCCAGGTGTTCAGCCTCTTTCCAGGTTTCCTGCGGAGGTAAGACAATTCAGGCAGCTTAATTTGCCTTTAGAAAGGCCGTTTTAAGAAACTTAGTTGGGCTAAGCTTCTTAAAGGGAGTGACAGTACGTCTCCTCTCTTTGCCTTTTTCTATCCGTATCATCTCAATATCTGTTCCAGGTAAAAAGAAGGACAGATCAGAATGTTGATAACTGGGCTCTGATTTCTAGGTCAAATACGATCGGCCATGTGGTTCTCAATAAACAAAGGGTAAATTGGGGGGGGGGGAGAGGAGCACTGTGCACGACTTCTGGTCGATTATAATAGCTCCCCACGGAAGATAACATACGAGCCTTCATTCCGGCTTGTATGTTGATATCCAAGAAGTCGGCACAGCTGGTTTACTTTACTCTCCTCCCAGCGAGAAATGGAAAAGCTTCTACTTTACTCTATCCCCACGCAAAAATGGAAAATACTTCCAACATATTAATATTAAACTACTTTAACATGGCCCATTAATTTCTTCAAATTTACGGTATGCTTTACTTTAAGACTACGAGGACAAGATAATTTTGAGGCAGGAGACAAAATTTAAGAATTAATTTACATATAAGTTCCTTAATTCTAAATCAACAAGGCATGCGGTTAGTACAGTATGCCTTGAAGAGGCTGTGTAAATGATAAAACAGCGTTTATTTTTGTAAATGACATCCCCTTTACATGATATTGTAATGGCGATACATAATTTGCCAACTCGACAGCTGACGGCTGACCCTTACTCTGGGGGTTTTGACAGTTATAGGCGAGCGAGAGTATTCGCGAGTTTTAATTCGCTAACTTTAAACCATGCTAATTTTTTGCGTCCACTGCCCATAACTCGAGTACAGGCTATAAATAGATACCTGCTCAATGTTATGACAGGATGAGTAGACAAAAGACGAGGAGGGGTCTGGGACAAAACAGAGTTGTAAGAGGGAAAGAGAAAAAAAAATATCCAAAGGAAAAATTAACAGGATGTTACGAATGAAAACGTGACCGCATACGAAAGGCGGAACACGTCTCTCGGATTTTACGAAAGGGGCATTTAAAATCACAAGGGCCAGAGTCTATGACTCGCGATTCATTAAAAGAGAAAGATAAATAAATAACTAAAAGAATAAATGATATTGGCAGAAGAGCTAAGGGAAATAGAGTGAGGGTTTTATTGTGTTATGCGGGAATTTATCGTCCTCCGCCTATAAATTACGGCCCGGATTATACCTCTGTTATTCTCAATGATTTATGCCGTTTGAGAGGAATGGATTCCTGTATTTAATTGCCTCTTGTGGTGATAATTTAAGAAAAAGATTAATAGAAAATGATAAGGGATAGAAGTTCCGGAGAAACGGAAGAAGATAGTGGAGTGCCTTGACATCCTCTTCTGGATTAGAGGTGCCAAGACCTTCGAAAGATGAAATGGTGGCACAGGTGCCAAGGGAGCTAGCTCTAGAGCTCTTTGAGAAACTACCCTGAAATTCCCATGCCCGTGGTAATCCCGCCGCGAACCTTTCCTACTGGGACAGTCGTCCTCGGCCGGGGAAGCGGAGGGCCCGAGACCGGAGGGTGGCATGGAGTGCCACCTGGGCCAGCTGCTGCGACAGCTGACGCAGGAGTTTTCGGCGCTAATTCTACCATGATCCATCGGCAGAATCCTGACTTTCAATCGCGTCGGCGATGGACTGAGGCAGAGAGGAGGCGGTCGGGGGTGGCGTGAGCAGCTCGCAGGTATCGATGACCAGCTCAGGCATGGGTTGCGAGGCCGCACCTTCAGGCGAGCTTCCGCTGTGGTTGAGAGGAACTCTCTCTCTTACCGACGCTGGAAGCGGTGCCAGGCCGGGAGAAGAGAGGGGGTCCTGAGTTGGATCCCTTGAATGGAGATTGGGGTTGTGCTCTGGCGCTGGCACTAAGGCAGAGTCAAGCACTATCAGAGGTTTCTTGTGCTCGTCAGTCAGGACGGACGGAACTTGGCACTGCTCGGTGCATGCAAGTGGCACTGGCAGGCATTTGGCATCTCCAGGAGGGAGATCTGATTAGGGCCCTGGCACTGGCACTAAGGCAGGGCCGGGCACTGGAATTGGATTGGGAACCGATCGGGGGGGCCACTGTACATCGTACTCAGGTGGCACTGGTAGGGACTGCACGTCCTCCTGGTACCCAGGGGGCGCCAGTCTTGACTGAGGGAGAAGCGGGGGAGGATTACTCGTGCCCGAGGAATGAGTTGGGGACTGTGGACCCCTAGATTGTCGTGATTTCTGTGGTAGCTGAAAGTCCTGTCCCAGGATGACGTCATAGCCTCTGGGGAGATGGCTTGCTACTGCAAGATTGCAAATTTTTGACTGATGAGGTCTTGGACCGTAGGGAGTCTCATTTAAAATTGATTTACTCCCTCGATCGTGACGAGTTTTCGTCTATTGACAATAGCTCCATAGGGAACTCTGTCCCTTCGGATGAGGGAGATTCGCGCTCCCGAGTCCTCGAATGCCGTGACTCGGCGCGCAGGGTGGCTGCCTCATGGAGGGGCCACATATATAGGCCCTTCGGCAGGAGGGTCCAATGACTTGGAGTTCATGACGGCCAAGGCGACGGTGGGAGCATTTGATTTAGTATTGTTCGGACATTTTGCCCATGCGGGAGAATGGCCATAAACCTTACACACATGCAAAAGGTCTGGCTAAAGTCTTTCCAAGCTGGTCCTGTGGAGGGCGCAGGTGAGTTATTGGGCTGTTTTCTGGGAGAAAGAGATGCTGGTTTCTTGCTTCAGCACTGTTCAGTTGAGTGCCCCATCTTTTTGCAATAATGGCAAGTTAGGGGCTTGCCCGAGTTCCAATTCTCAGGGGAATTTGATCCTCCAAGGAGGGGCGGGGGATTTATCTTCCTCCCCATGGATCCTCCCTGAGGGTGGTGAGCCTCCCACATGTCTGCTATCTGGCAACACTCAGTGAGTGTTGCTGGGGCTTTTTCCACTACATGAGTGGCGAGGGCAGGAGGGGCATAGCGCAGGAAATGCTCAAATTTAAATCACTCGAGTACCTCGGCGGCGCTAGTGGCTTCTTCGGACTCGAGCCATTTGGCTAACGCCCGCTCGGAATGGTACGCCCAATCAGACCAAGTCTGGCCTGCTTCTCTTGGCTGCTCTCTCCAGCGTCTGCAGTACTCCAGGACTCGTTCGGCCCTTTCAAGCCATACTTCAGGTTTGGACTCTGTCCATTTTGGCATGAACGAGTGAGCATGGCTGAGGGCACTCAGTCCTGCCGCAGGAGGGTCGGTGACGTTCTGTCATTCTAACATCTGGAGGTCATGGGTGCGCTGTCGCTCTCGATCTTCCCATTCTCTCTCTCTCTCTCCTGCCATTCTTTCTCTCGTTCTTCACGTTCTAACTCCTCTCGTCTCTCCTGGGCAATTCTTTCTCTCTCTCTCTTCACGTTCTTTCTCCCTCTCTGCCTCTTGGGAGTTCCTCGTTGGATGAGTGGGTTCCGTTCTCAGCTACCACTCTGTTGGCCGCGAATTCGAATCCCCGACCGACCAATGAAGAATAAGAGGAATTTATTTCTGGTGATAGAAATTCATTTCTCGATATAATGTGGTTCGGATTCCACAATAAGCTGTAGGTCCCATTGCTAGGTAACCAGTTGGTTCTTAAATCTAATCCTTCGGGCCAACCCTAGGAGAGCTGTTACTCAGCTCAGTGGTCTGGTTCAACTAAGATATACTTAACTTTTTTTTTCTGCCTCTTGGACAATTCTTTCTCTCTCTCTCCTGACGTTCTTGCTCCTCTTTTTTCTCTTGGGCGATTCTCTCTTTTTCTCGCTCCTGACGTTCCACCTCTCTTTCAGCCGTGGTATCGTCCACTCTCTCTTGAACCCAGTCTCTCAGAGCTTGCCCTGATAGTCCCATGTCCTTTCCAGCGGACATGTAGAATTTGAAGTCCTCATTTTGTTGGGCTCTGGTATTAGCCATCTTGAAATAATGGTTATATGGACTGGACTCTCTAGCGAATCAAATATGTCTGAGAAGACTCAGGTTGTCTGAAAAGACTCAATTGCAGGAATCTGAAACACTCAATTGTTCAGACTGCAGGAGAATGGATCTGTCTGAATAAGACAGTTGATCAATAAGTCTGAGGAGACTTTGTTAAAGTTTAATATGTCTCGGACAACATAACTGGATTTTATGTCACCCTCGGACGGCCGGCTGTAGCGTGAAATTAAGGCGTTGGTCTAACGAACTAGAATGATCAGTCCCGTAATGGCTTACAGGTGTGTGAAATACACTAATATAATATCTCAAAAAGGACTTGATTTTGGGTTCCCCACAGGAATTAGTAATTCTTGCCTCTTGTGACCTAGAATTTTTTTAAGAGTCTCTTAGGACTTGGAATTTGGTTTTCCCGTAGGAATTAGAAATTCTCGCCTCTCGCGATGTAAAATTTTTTTGGAGTCTCTTAGGACTTGGAATTTGTTTTTCCCATAGGAATTAGAAATTCTCGCCTTGTGCAACATAGAATTTTTTTAGGAGTCTCTTAGGACTTGGAATTTGGTTGAGAAATTCTCGCCTTGTATGGCGTAGAATTTTATTAGGAGTCTCTTAGGACTTGGAAATACGATTCATCCCTTAGGACTTAGAAATTACTAACGGGCCAAAACCGTAAAAAAAAAAAAATGTTGCTGAGAGTGAATGAAAAAGAGGGTACATACACGGGCAAGGGGGCGGAGGGTGAAGGTCGTCTGACAATCACCGGAGTTATTTTTAGATTCTGTGTGAATGAACCCGTCTATTTATAGACCGTCTGTGACTCCGGGAAATTTCCCTTTATGAGAGGATAACAGTAGAATGACCTAGTAATTTTCCCTAGAAGCAGAGTTCAAATTTCGATTTCCTAACACCTAATTCGAGTTTTAACTAAACTGAGAGAAGTATCTCAGCAATGCAAGCTGACTTCGGCTTGTCCCACGTGGGAATTTATTCGCGCCTAAATAATTCGCTAATCTGAAATGCGAAGTAAAATTTATCATGGAGGAATTTCGTATTATTCCTCGAAGCAAAAAATATGGCAAAGAATGGTTATCCCTGGTTATTTCCTAACTACCTATCCTGAAAGGCATGCATTAATGAATCTAATACGGCGGTTCTCTTCTCTCAGTGAATATGTGCGTCCCTATTCCTAATTCCTAGGAACAGTCACGATTGTACAAAAAATTTTGCTAAGATAAACACATTACTTATGTAGAACTATCTTGGTCTGTGCTCTTAGTAACAGGTTTGGAATTTGTCTCACATCCAGCTTAGCTTTGCTAATTGCTGATTTGGCAAGTTGCAAATGCAATAACGGGGAAGATGCAACTGCAAAATGAGATCCTGGCAAGGTCGCCATTTTTACAAATTTTCCTGGGTTTATGGTATTTTACAGGCAAGCAACAGAAACTTTATTTAATTGGCCTTGGAGTTCTGACTTGCGTAAAGGGAAATCTTAAAAAAAAAAAGAAAAAGGGGAGAATTTAGGAGCTGAAGGCTCTGCTTCATAAGGAAATGTTAAGTAAACAATTGGGATAA
>NC_089752.1:90129047-90154047 GCF_040412425.1 Macrobrachium rosenbergii
CCTTGTCTGTCCCTCTGTTTTGTTTGTAGGTGATAGATTTTCATCATTGTCGTTGTCTTATGAATTTTCACCATTGACTCTTTTGTAAGAATTTTGTACATAACTTTCATTTAGACTATTGTACAGGTACATTGTTTCATGTATAATTTTGTTCGTTCTGTATCTAACACTTTGTTCTGTGACGTTCCAGAATTTATTCATAAGTAACGGCAATTAGTTATTCGAATTATATTATATATAGTGTATATATATACTGTATATATGCGTATATATTATGCTTATGTCGTTATACACCCACACTAATATATATATATATATATATATATATATATATATATATATATATATATATATATATATATATATATATATATATATATATATATATATATATAGTGTGTGTGTGTATAATGACACAAGCATATTATACACAGCTTTTGAAGTAATTTTCATGAAATTATATAATTGAATTGGTTAAATAAATTACAATTATTACCAATTTTAGCAATTTTAGAATAAAAACAAACAAAACAATTTGCGTTCGTTATTCAGAATGAAGTGTATCTGGAGATCAGTCACATGCACCGAACATGTCGCAAAATAATAACATTTGTCAAGTGAGTATATTTTTTTTATATTTCAGTCAGAATAAATGTCAGTACATTACAATTACTCATCGTTTTTCATTTGCGCTGGAGCTGGAAAAGTATAACAAGAAGATAAAAGTAATGCACGACCGATACTAAGCTGGATTACAGAGGGTCATAGCCCTTCCACCCACTGCGTCGAAAGTCCAAAGTTCCGAGTAAGAGAACGAACCAGCCCAGCAGAGTAGCGTCTCCCTATAGCAAGCGATGTAGCCACGATTGGCGAATTCCCGCATTAGATTAGGAAAAAAAGGAAAATTAGGATAAAAGTAGGATCAGGAGGAAGAAGGGTTGTTTTGATATGGTCAACAAGACTTCCTGGGACCTAGAGAAAACATATTTTATTGAATTAACCTTGAAAGGAAGGCAGGAAAAATCGATCGTATATATACGTACTAAACGCCACGGTCAAAACATCTGCTCTCCGTATATATACATACTAAACGGCTCAGATAGGTTTGGCACGCTACGTATCTATACATACTAAACGATTAAAGGGTTAAGAATTAACATTTTATACTATAAGAACACAAACCTTCAGGCACCATCCAGCAAAGGTTCATAGCATGCACACTTGTTCTCCTGTGCCAAGCAGCAGTTCCACCTAGTCTTTTCTGTGGCTGGATTGAATACAGATCAATAGATTGCGTTCAGTCTTCTTTGATGCCTTCCAATCATGGACTGCTGTCTGTTATGGCTCATATAGAATCTGTTTTAGATCCTGTGGAGGATGAGGGTCCCTACTTCTGGAATCATAGCAGGATGAGCTCAAGACACTTCCATGGGGTCATCCAGCTCATTCGTGAGTGAAATGACCTTGGGGAAATTTTCAGTGCTTCCCTGTGTCACCCTGTGTCACCAATCAGTCCAGAGGCAGTACAGGTGTTCCCTTTGCCCTGGTCTCTGCTTGCACAAGGCATTCTGTAATAGGTCAGTTCTTTGATCTCTAAATTGCCCCTCCTTCCTGCCTACCCAACCACTGACACATCACTGGAAGTATTACATACCCAATGATAGAGACCTGTGCACTACAGATGGACTTTTCAGTCTGCAGACTAATAAAAATTCTCCTTGAAACAGACAAAGTTCCAGAGGTTTTTGATGTTGGGTGGAAGACTTTGGCTTCTATTCATATTAACCGGCAATCCCTTGGGCAAACCTGGTTATGAAGATACAGTGCCATTTGTTGACTGTTCTCAAGTGGTTTCTCTCTGTGGAATAATGTTGGTGCTGGGTTCCACATTGTTTTGAAGGGTAAAGTCAAGATCACAGTCTAGAAAAGGCCAGAAAACCCTGATTGACCATAATGTAGCCTTCAAAGCAGCCAAGCTTTCAAGAGCAGGTGCACTATTAGTGCAAGAATTGATAAAAAATAAGAATGTTTCAAATCCTGATCTGATACTCTGCGCTATTTTTTTGCAGGAAGTGCTAGAGGCCATCCAAGCCTTTTCAACCTACTTTCCAGGCTTTGGCCCAAAAGTCAAGTTACGGGACGGAGAGAGATATACAGGGTGTTTCGAAATTACAGCCCCCCCCCCACCCTCTACAGCATAAACTAAAATTGATATGGACAAAAACAAAAGTAATTCAGAATAGGTATTTATTTAAGTTTCTCTCTGAGTATTTAATATTTTGTGTGGCCTCCATCTGCCTGTACCACAGCCTGCATTCTTGAGGGGTATGATTTCAGCAAATCGCAAAGAAGCTGAAACTCAAACTCCATTGCCCTGAGCACTCCGGTCACCTCTCTTCGCAGGTCGTCAAGGCTTGGTATACCATTATAGTTCACTGTGTGCACTTCAACACAATCCTTTAAGATACTACCAATGTTTTCACACACATTAAGGTCAGGGAAGCTACCTGGAAATTCACTTGATGAGAAGAAATCGATACCACTGTTTCGAAGCAGCTCCTGTGTCTGAAGAGCCTTGAAACATGGTGCCTTATCATGCAAAAATGTGACTTCTTCAACAGATAACACATTTTCAGGCTCTTTGAGGAAAGGAAATACTCCACCAGCAAGCACAGTTTCTCTGAAGTATTCTCCATTCCATGGCTGTCCTTTTTCTTTGATACTCCACATTAACCCTTTGGCTGTGAAACAGAAAAATTCCCAAACATTCAGGAAATTTCACAACTTGGCGATAGCACACGTCATCGCTGATATCATCCAACTTTGCAGCCCAAATGATGTCATTTTTATGATTTGGCTTCCTGACTGTGTAAATGAAGAATTCATCTGATGCGGCAACATGGAGAAAATCAGCTTCATCCCAATCTTTAAGAAATGAACCACAAAACCATGCACGGTCTTCTCTCTGTTGCAGAGTGATGTTGGGCTTGCTGATAACATGAAATGGCTTGATACCAGATTTTTTCAACTCATGATGTACAGCACTATAACTTCTCTACTTTCCCCTCTTTGTTTCTAGTTCAAGCACCAATTTACATAAAGACTTTCTTGGTCTACCCACTGCCTCAGCTATGATGTCTTTTGACTCCTGAGAAAGGACTTCAGGCCTTCCAAGATTCTCACTCTTTTCGCGATGACAGTCATATGGATTTATGTTCCAGTTTCTTTTAACAAAGGATTCATCTCTTTTAATGTATTGAGCTATCCAGGAACATGAAATGAAGGATGCGCCAGCATCCCTGGCCTCTCTGAGGATTATAGCCCGGATTTGGTCAATCTATCTGATTTCCTCTGAGTCGTTAGCCATGGCTGTATCTAACTCCGTCACTCGGTCTGAAAATACAAGAAATCTAAAATGAAAAATAGCTTAATAGAAACGTAAAATAATGTACTTGGAGATAGGCTATAGCAGAAAACTTCATAACTTTCCATTTGTTCCGTGGAGGGGGGGCCTCTAATTTCGAAACACCCGGTATGTTGAGAGGTCTTCCCTTCTGTGTTATTGAGACAAGTGGGGTATGCCTGTCACCTGACTGAGGAATGTGACAGCAACAGGGGAGAGCTGTTGGTAATCTGAGTCCTCTTAAGGATAAATGATACCTTTTTCCCCCATCTCTTTTGCAAATTCCATTCCAAACGCATTTTCCGGGATCTTTGAAATCTTTCATCATGTTTGCAGAGGTATAATGGATGAAGATGTGCTAAAGTTACAGACAATTGTTCTCCAAGCATTTTTAGACTGCTTTTCCTGACTGAGATGTCAAACAGGTTATGGAGACCAGTCATTAGTCTCTCTCCTCTAATTGAGTTTGCTCCTCAAACTTAGTTCTGGAAAAAATTGCACTGTCTGCTATAGGTTCCATCTGTTTCATTTACAACAGGCCAGTCAAAGCTCTATGCACTGGACTGCTGACTGCCCCTACTGGCTGTCTGTCCTTCTCTGTGGTTACCTAGAGATCATTTTTAAAGCGCACTTGTATTGGTTTAGGCAGAAGCCCATGCTTTGGTATCAATCTCTCTTGCCAGGACCACTGCTACTGCTCCTGATGTTGCTGACTGGTGCTTGTGCTCCCGCACGTGCGGCTTTAATGTCAACTTGGGCATATTTGCACAGAATACACCTTCTGCATTGTCTCACCAACTAGTTGAACCTGATTTCCTCTTAGGTACAGTTGCTCTACAATCAAGAATCTCATCTCACTCTGATAAGATCTGAGGACTGTGATGAACTGAATCAGACTTGAGACTTGCAGGCTGTTGGATCAAGAATCCAGGGAGTTTTCTGTGTGGTCCCTGTCTCAACAGGAACAAACAGTTGAGCTTTGGCAGGTCAATGTTCCTTACAGGCAACTCCATCTGTGATTGCTTCATTAGTGCCTGACTCTTCAACACTCCCTGTGCCCCTCAGCCAAGAGGTGAAGGTTGATTTTGCTTGATGTCTGGATAAAATGCACTGTCATGCAAGAGTTCATAGAACTCCCCACCTCCAGAGATACTTGTTCTCCGATATATCAAGGGATATATCAATGGATAGGAGAAAATTTATGAGGTAAGTTAGTATGTTTACCATTAATTAACAAGTTTAGAAAGAGAATGAAAGGAGGTGCGATTGCAAAGAAGAGTGAAGTCAAAATAGATTGTTGCCAAAAAAAAAACACTGTTGCACAGGTTGTGACCACAGAAGTCCATTCTCAATTTGGCAATGATGGTTGTACTTGCCTAGCTCATCAATGCTATAGAGACATTAAAATAATTTTATTGCAATCCCTGATGGCTGAATATGTTTTTAAATGGTTATTAATACCTACCATACATTTTATGACTGGTGTCATATTATGATGGAGTCTTCACAAGTAAATATACTGGGATTATGATTAAGTTAATAGTTTTGTTTTTCAGCAACTTGTGCTGCTATGTATGATGTCTTTCTCCAGGCAGCAACACTCTTTGCTGGGCAGCACCATATTTGGATTCACAATGCTCTGGTTCACTTATATAGAAGACAAAGTATGTTATCAGTGTGGGGAAGACCAGAGTTAGGATGTGAAAGAGGTATGAGAGAGGCGTGACATGTGCAGCTGTTTTTCCTTTCCTTTCAAGTTTGCCATCCCATCATAATAAATCTCAGATCTCTACAACCTCTTCCCTCAGAAAAATCGATACAGCTCTTCTCGTATCAATTGTTCTGTCATTTTGTAAAGTCCCCGCTCAACGCATTCTCTGTAATGAACATCCCGTTTTCTGTGGTGCCTTCACATTCGACCTGGGTCAGCCAAACACATATTATCATCATTATTGTGAATTGTATATAGTCTGTTCAAGTGACCATGCATTACGTGTATGTATCAGAATATTTATGTAACAGACCAGACATTGTTAATCACGTTGTAACAGACCAGACATTGTAAATCTTTGTACCCGCGGTCTCTGCGTTATACGCAGACGTCCGCACGCCGCGTTATAAGCGGATCACTTCATCAATAAACTAGCAGTGCTTGTCTTCCTGCTCATTATTTCGCACCTCTTTCACAGTGGTGACCCCCGGAGTGGTTCCCGGAAGCCATTAACGGACCCAAACGGTGACTAAGTCTTGGCCCGATGAACCAACACACGCCCCTAACGGACTGACTACAGCGCTCCAACAAAGCGTTCAGGCATTACCAACCCTTGTCGGCAGGTCACCAGTGTCATTAGCAGACCCACATGGCACGATCCCAAACATGTATTGACGCGAGTGTTCCCTCACACTCTAAAGTGAGAGCGCGGAATGAGCATGGACGCAGACATTCCCAACTACATACAAATTACTGCGAACTTCTTGGAGGCAGATGTCTCCCTCACGCAACCCCCTCCCGCACGCTCCTCCACGCTGGTTCCTGCACCCCGCGTTGATGACCCCCCCTGATGGACCAACTAAAGGTGGCCCTCAGCATAAGGCTGCCGCCATTCACCCACCAAAACGCAGCGTCCTGGTTCTACAGGGTTGAGGGGCAATTCAGGGTAGCAGGCCTAACTGACGAGGTGTTGAAGGTGGACATCACGCCCTCACAGAGGAGATATACAAGATCGCCCTGTGGTTAATGACGATGTCGAGCCCTGCCACCTTCCAGGAGTTAAAAGCCACTCTCGTCGAGACCTGCTCCCTGCCGGTCTCTGAGAGAGCTTCCCGCGCCCTCGACCTCACCTTCAATCCCCGGCAGGAGGGAAACCTCTTGGAAACGGGCCATGCCCTCCAGGACTTCCTCCTCCTCCCCAAGACTGACAACAGTGGCAGGCGCAAAGAAATCAGCCTGTCGAGGGAGATCTTCCTGCGGCAGCTACTGCCAGAGGTCTGTGGGCAGATCACAGAGGCATACACCTGCCGGTCGAGGACCTGATCAGGGTGGTGCAGCAGCTGATGGACTCCACGAAGGCGGCAAAGCGGGTGTCCAGGCCTGCACACCCCATCAACCGCCTCCAGCCAGAGGACCCCACCACGGAGGGCATCAATGTCTTCGTCCAGAGGAAGCCATCCCACCTGCAGAAGAAGGAGAGGCCGGGGCTTTGCTATTACCACCAGAGGTTCAAGAAAGCTGTCCGGAGATGCGAAGCCCCCTGCCTTTTCTTCCCTCCAAAAAACAGGGGAGGCATCAGCCACCCACACAGGCCACCATGGCAGCAGCAACTGAAACACCCGGGTGCCCCACACCAGTAGGCTTTTACGTCCACGACACCATCTCCGGCAGGATGATGTTGATCAACACTGGAGCCATGCGGTCAGTGTTCCCGCATTCCAGAGAGGACCGCAGATGTCTGCCGGACCCGACTGCCTCCCTGACGGCCGCCAAAGGGTCCCCCATCCTCTCCTACGGCACCAAGCTCCTGTCAATCTCCATCCTTGGCCGGAGGTACAGAAAATCATCGTCACGGACGTTAGGACCCCGCTCCTGGGTGCAGACTTCCTCGCCCACTTCGGACTGGCAGTCGACGTCGGCCGCAAATGCCTGCTGGACACTGACTCCTGCCAGTCCCTGCCCTTGTTGCTGGGCCCCAGGGAGCCTGCCGTCTGTTCCGTCGCGCCCCACCAGTATGGTTCCCTCCTGAAGGAATTCCCAAAAGTCTTCAAACCCAAGCTTCTCCAGGTGCCCGGGGCCCCTGCCAAACACGAGATATATCATCACACCAAAACAAAGGGCCCCTGATGCATGCGAAGTTCCGACAGCTTCCCCTACAGTGCCTTCAGGAGGCCAAGAAGGCCTTTGCTGAGATGGAAAGGATATGCATATGCAGAAAGGCTCCCAGCCCGTGGGCCTCCCCCCTTCGCGTGGTGCAGAAAGCGGATGGCACCTGGAGGCCCTGCAGCAACTACAGGCGGCTCAACCTCGCTACAAAACCCGACCTCTACCCTCTACCAAACATGCAGGACCTAGCGGCCTCCTTCCACGGGGCCAAAATATTCTCAAAGTTAGATCTCTTAAAATCATATTTTCAGGTACCAGTAGCGCCAGAAGACATCCCCAAAACCGCCATCGTCATGCCTTTTCGGGTCCTATGTCCTTCCCTTCTCCACCTTCGGCCTGAGGAACGCTGGCGCGACGTTCCAGAGGTTGATAGACAGCATCCTGGGGGACCTGGACCTCTGCATCTGCTACGTCGATGATATCCTAATTTTTTCCAGATCCCAGAGGAAACACCTGCGGCACATCTGGAAGGTCCTGCAGCAGCTGCAGGAGAGTGGCCACGTCATCAGGTTCGACAAGTGCACCTTCAGCGTCAAGAAGGTGGAATTCCTGGGCCACAAGATATCCCCAGGGGGCGTCTGCCCAATGTCGTCGTAGGTCGAGGCTGTCGAGAAGTTCCCCACTCCTACCTCCATCAGGGCCATACAAGAATTCCTTGAGTTGGTCAACTACTACAGGAGATTCATCCCGGGGATCGCACACACCATGGCCCCCACTGACGGAGGTCTTCAAGGATCGTCCAAAGACCTTAGTGTGGGGCCCTGACCAGCAGAAGGCCTTCCTCCTGATGAAGGCCGCCCTCGCCAAGTCAACATCTTTGGCCCACCAGGACCCCAACGCTCCCTTCCAGCTGATGACGGACGCCAGCAACGTCGCCTGCAGAACCATCCTGGAACAAGTCATCAGCGGGACCCCTCAGCCCATCGCCTTCTTCAGCAGGAAGCTCAGCCCCACCTAGTCCTGCTACAGCACCTTTGACCAGAAACTCTTCGTAGTATATCAGGCGGTACATCACTTCAAGTTCCTCCTGGAGGGGACGCCCTTCACGATTTGGACTGACCACCAGCCGCTGATCCATGCCTTCATGAAGCTGGGGGACGCATGGTCCTTTAGGCAGCAGCGACACCTCACAGCTGTCGCAGAGTTCACCTGCACCATCAAATACCTCCCTGGCAGGAAGAGCCCAGTAGCTGATGCCCTCTCGAGGATCGAGATTGACACAGTGCAGCTTGGGATCGACTACGAGGAACTCGCCTGCGAACAGGCCACCGACCCAGAGACCCCAGTCTACCACACAGCCGTCGCATCACTAAAGTGGGAGGATGTGCCCCTCGGCCCTGGAGGGTCAACACTGCTGAGCGATGTGAGCACTGGCTGTCCCCACCCCCTGGTGCCCACCTCCCAATGTCAGCTGGTCTTCGACGTCATCCACGGCCTGTCCCACCCCTCCGGAAGGACGACAGCCAGGCTACTGATGGGGAAGTTCATCTGGCACGGCATATGGAAGGACAAGATGGCCTGGGCAAGGCAATGCATGCAGTGCCAGGCCAGCACATCCACGTCGACGTGGTGGGTCTTCTTCCCCCATCAGGAGGAGCAAGATACCTTCTAAGAGTCATCGACCGCTCCACCAGGTGGCCCGAAGCTACAGCCATGGAAGAAGCCACCTCCAGTGTGTGCGCAGAGGCCCTCCTCTCCAGCTGGATCAGCCAACGACAAACAGAGGTCCCACTTTCCTATCCAAGCTGTGGACCACCCTGGCGCGCCTGCTGGGGACCACTCATCACAGCACCACAGGTCTCCGAAGGCGTCCCTCATGGCTCGTTGCACCTCCGAGAATTGGAAGTACCAGCTGCCCTGGGTCCTCCTCAGATTGAGAACCGCCCCCAGAGCCAACGGCGACCCCTCCTCAGCCGAAAAGTCTACGGGGAGACCCTGGAAGTCCTGGGGGAACTTGTCACAGAAGACAGGGACGACATAGCTGTGCAGAGGCTCTGTGGACATACACCGACAGGACGGCCCCCGTCATGCCTCCCGGTCTGTCCTTCGCCACCCACGTCTTCGTCATGGATGACGCCGTGCAGCCACCCTTAACCAGGCCCTACAGAGGACCTTTCCTTGTGCTCGAAAGGGACAAAAAGGCATTCTGGGTAGCCGTCCACGGAAGGGAAGACTGGATATTGGTAGACCACATCAAGCCCGCTTTCCTGGAGAAAGACGTCGGGGGCAGTTCCCAAAGCTTCCCACAGGATATAGCAACCCCCCAGCCAGGCTCATGCGCAGGAAAACGTTGTGGGCATCCCCGGAAAACCCCGAAACCAGACAGAAAGACACCCCAACACACCGCTCCAGAGGGCGCCGGGGAAGGCGACCACCCCCTCCAGTTGACATTGAGGAAGCGGGGCCCCCTCCGTCACCCCAGCAGATACCTGCTTTGATCAGACGTTACCTACATCTTGTGGGAGGGAGTATTGTAAAGTCCCTGCTCAACATGTTCTCTGTAATGAACATCCCGTTTTTTGCGGTGCCTTCACATTCGACCTGGGTCGGCCGAACACATATTATTATCATTACTGTGAATTGTATATTTTATTGACTGTTCAAGTGACCATGAATTATGTATATGTAACAGAGTATTTTTGTAACAGACCAGACATTGTGAATCATTATGTTTTCTGTATGTACCTGTCCTGTTTTTGTAGAGAAATAGTTTGACCTCAGGTCACCTGTAAATCTTTGTACCTGCGGTCTCTGCGTTATATGGAGACGTCCGCACGCCGCTTTGTAAGTGGATCACTTCATCAATAAACTAGCAGTACTTGTCTTCCTGCTCATTACTTCGCACCTCTCTCACAATTTTACTTTATTAGTTTAAAACCTTACATACACCTTCCACGGCATACTGAGTAAAGTTGTACCTTTATAATTCTTGAAATCTCCTCCATCACCTTTTTCTTATACAAAGGAGCAATTCTCATTTAGAACCTTTGCTTCATCCTGAAAATGATACTTGCACCACAGCAGCATCCCTCTTGTAATATACATCAACACCAGATGCCTTTCCATTCTTCACTTGCATGAATGTCACCTGTATATCCTCTACAACTATTTTCTCAAACATTTTTACACTCTCCAACTTATTACATTATTGTGTCATTCAGATGTTTCTTTATTAACCATCAAATTTAACAGATCATCAAAATATTCACCCCAGGACTGCATTTGCTTTGGTCATTATCTCCCCATCTTAACCTTTAATTCTTAAAATTCTGTCTTAACTTTTGTTTCAACAAGATATTAAGCAGCTATACCTCTAGCCACTTCACCTCAAATCATTGTCTGTCAACTTTCTTCACAGATATCTCTTTCCTACTTGCACTTCTGAATGTTTTGCTGTGGAAACAATGCATTTCCAACATGAAGTTCCTCTCCTGGGACTCCCATAACATTTCCACATGAACCATACCATTCTTTGGTGAATAGCACACTGTAATAATCATATTACACTAGTTTGATTTAAATCTTGTAAGTAGTAATCCAGTCAGTAGAGCCTTTAATGCAAATTATGTCTGCTGCTCTATCAACTCCATCTTCATCTCCTGAATAAATGTACACATTAGCCCCGTTTAATCTCTCTCTTCCCATTCCTTTGTGTGTTGACTCACAAACAGCCAAGAAGTCTTGTCTATATCTACTGAATTAATTTTCTACATGTTTCATATTTCGAATTTGATTTAGGATTCACTAGACAATTTCTTAATTTCTGTTTGGCCTTAGTATTTATGTGAGATTCTTAGCACCCTATATGATCTGTATTGAGGGCCATTTCTAAATTTAGTCTTTCCATTAATGTGGTAGAACCCATGGAGGATACATTAGCTTAATACACTAAAGGATAGCCAGTTTCTAGCTAAGGTAAGTGGCCTCCGTTGCTGTCTAATGAATTTTTAACCATAGCCATGCACCAGTCATCCAAAGTTCAAACTGAAGAGACAAAACACTCAACACCTTGACCTTATCCATCATCCCACTGCCGGTGATACCTGGTGCTCATCCTGAAAATGCCACAATTTTCGATTATGGTATATTTAGGCATTACACTGCTGTTGTGCTTTCATCAAAAGAATAAAAAATTATTATTCTATTAAAAATGGAGGACACGTACAGATAGAAAATCATCTAATTACAACATAACGTAGCTTATATTACTTAATTTTTTGTGCTTTCAGGTGAAGTGTAAGAATAGTTTTAAATATGCAGTAGCACATAGATGACTGATTCTGAGCTAATTATCAATAAGAAAACGAGGCCCAAACACTAAGTCATCTACCTCCTTGAGGGTAGGTCATGTTTATGGGTTTTTGACCTATTCTGCTGCTTTAATTTTGGAAGTAAATTCATTCAATTTTTATGTTTTCGCCTGGTGTAGCATAGAAGTGAAGGGCGAGAAACGTGATGAAGAAAAAATAATGAAAAGATAGGGATGGGAACGAACTTAAGATTCTTTGAAGCGCCCCTTCGGTCCCTAGTTGCCACCACTTTCGTTCCTTTTACTGTATCTCTGTTCATATTTTCTTTCTTCCATCTTACTCTCCACCCTGTCCTAACAATTGTTTCACAGGGCAAGTGCGAGGTTTTCGTCCTGTTACACCTTTCAAACCTTTTGGCACTCAATTTCTCCTTCAGTGCTGTGTGACTTCTAGGTCCCAGCGCTTGGCCTGTGGCCTAAACTTTATATTCCATCCCGATAGAGAAGGGAGGAAGATACATTAATGACCTAAAGAGTAAGGTGTTCAATAAAATAAAATGCGTGAAAATTCGTAATCAGCCGAATGGACAAAGAGGAAAGCGGTCAACAAACAAACTCCGAGATGCATGTCGTCTAAAAACCTAGGCATTTCTTTCGTGAGTGAAAGGTCAAGATTAAGCATAGGTGAGAGTCAGTCTTTTTGTATCCCACTAGAAAGTAACCAAGATTCTAAGACTCTTCATCCATTGTAGTAATGGTTTAAAGCGGTCAGAAAAGAACAAATATTTTTTGAGTGTAGAGGAGTAACGATCTAACAAAGAAACGGATAGGGAAGATACAGTTGACACCAAAAGCTTCTGAACTTTGCAGTTTTACTAACTAGCACTAAAACAAAATGTGGTTGTTAAGCCTGACTGGGTCTTCCTTCTAAACCACATTCTCTGCACTTTCTTGAAATAAAAAAATGTACACTTCTTTTTATAGCAGGTGTTTATAGGAAGGAAAAGAAACCGGGCGTAAGTCCATATACTTTATTAAGTTTTAGAGGGAATCATCACTTCAGATACTTTTCACTGTTAACTGATGTACAATAGGTCTGAAGACCTAAACTCGCATTTAATAATCATTGTTGGTTACATTATGCTGAATTTTAAAAGGCTTACTAAATACCTGACAAATCCTTGAGCAGTTAGGGTAATTTTAAAGGGAAAAGCAACGGTTTACGTAACCGGAAGAGCGAGTTTCTTAACGGATATTCCGTGTCAAACGTCAAAGAACAACGGCTTCCGCCGTGCGTTACTTTTCAAATGACATTGACATTGAAACCATCAAGAGTTTATTTTTGTGTGTGGCAATATGAACAAATAAATAAAACAGCCTATTCGTGGATGAATCACTGCTTTGTTTGCCTGGGGAATAAGGTAACATGTAAGTGGTAATTTTACTTTCCGGTAACAAACGTGGGTATTAACTCGGTAGGTATTGAGGCGTTAGATATCGTACTGGGGTGCAGTTGTCTAATCCGGAATTTTCCAATTCGAGAGCATGCGAAAAAATGCAAAATAAATATTGAATAAAATAAATTTAAATTCTGTCGAGGGCTCGCACCTCTTAGCAGCTGGCAATCCTCGAGTCTCTTGTATAAAACAGGTAGTTCCGAAGTTAAACAATCAAACTGCCTACACCCATCTTTCCTTAACATGAGATTATCCTGTTCTCTGGAATGTTGACTCTGACTTGAATAAAACCCATATTTATCAGGAATTCTAAAAATAGTAGAACTGCTCAAATACTGCCTTGCTGACAATTATTCTGAAATATCAAAATCCCGTTGGAGTATCAAATAACGTCATTACGACTCCCCGAAATTACGCATCCGGATGTATTATCTACAGTATATCTTTGCATTTTCCTACTTCTCATCAAATCTACTGACCACTACGCTGGCGCTCTCTCTCTCTCTCTCTCTCTCTCTCTCTCTCTCTCTGAAGCATTAATGGGTCGACTGAAGAAATTTTACTCTCCAAAAGGACAAACTTTCTCTCTCCCTCTCTCCACACAGACATACACATTTTAAAAGCTCATTCTTATGTTCCCATTGGAGAAGCGTCGTTTCCCGATTATACCATAACCGGTTTGTATCTGCAAGTCAGATTATGAGTTTGGCGTTCTCTTGCAGAAAAAGTAACAAAATTAATCTCGCAATGATGTTTCGCGTTTATCTTTTTTTTTTTTCTACCAATCCGGTAAACAGTCGGGACTCAAGATCACGTGACGCATGTGACATAGACAGAGGAAGCACATCCGGAGTGATGCTCGAGTTTTGCCCACCTGTTGTACCTGGGACTGCATGAAACGGGTTTTATTTACAGCCTGGGACGCTCACGAATGCCTGCCACAATTGCGCTTCTGATTTGTTTAATCTCAGGAAGGCGCCCTTTTGCATACGGTTCCTGATATAAGCCTCTCCTTGAAACTATTTCTCAAGAGTTATCAGACAGTGCATCAGCATCTTAATAAGACACATAAATTACCTTCCAAACAGTTTTTAACTGAAAGATATATTTATTCTCTTGTTTAAACCTCAGCGAAACTCGTAGCCTCAATGACCTTTAAGTGTATAAAACCTAACTGATGCAATGGGCATTGTTTCCTAAACAAGTTTTCCTAAACCTTTTATATTGCATTACCTGGAACAAGCAGTGTGGACTCTGTGCAAAGTTCTGATTCTTCCAAGTAGTTTTTGTCTTTTAAAGCTATGTAACTGATCTCAGTTCTTCTCATTTCTGAACTGATATTTTTTTCGCTCAAAAATGTAAATATAAATGTCCGGTGCACGAACATGAAATTCGCATATTTTCTTCTTTTTTTTATTGAGGGAAGCGCTTAGTATTAAGTATATTTCAGCGCTCAGTGGAAAAGTAAAAAATTGCAGGAAGAGAGAGAGAGAAAAAAAATGTTACTCATTCTGGAAATTTACTTAGCCTTGAGGAAAAGAGACGAATCTGTCCTTCCTATGCTGAAACATAATGACATTTTTACTTTATCCAAATATTTATCAGAAATATACAACTGATATTTATTTGCAATGTTCCCATGGCTCAGCGTTAAAGATTGTCAGTCCTCTTCATGGAGTTATGGTTGCAACGAAGCTACGTTATTCCTGTAGGGCATATGGTCCCCGTTGCTGTAAGAGGATTATGATTGTGGTTATATTGTTTTAAAATTGTATCCTTTTACCATTTAAGTTACCTGCCCGATTCTTAAAAAAAGTTATTATTCTTATGCTATTATCATTTAGTCCTGTTGCTTTATCTACACCTAAGCCTAAATTAGCTTTATTTTTTAAAGGGCCTGCATTTTTCCTGGAGATAACGCAGTCGTTCGATAGGGGAGTTTTTCCTTAAAGCCAGTGAGCCTCTGTTGACCTAAGCATTGAATTATGTACATACAGTAGTTTTTAGGCGACTGGAGGGGGTTTCAGCTGGGGTAGATATGAGATGAGAGGAAGAAAAAGACACGAGTTGTTGGAGCGCTTCGTCAAAAAGTGTACCATCACCACGGGAATCCCATTATTTCCTTACCCCACCAGGATAAACCCATTTACAAGATATTCCTGCTATTGCCTGTGCGATGTAGATATAACCCGGTTACGGCATAACTGGGAAATGGCGCTTCTCCAATAGGAATGTAAGGATGATCTTTTAAAGTGTGCGTGTGTGTAAGAGAGAGAGAAACCCAGGTAGTGGCCAGGAGTTTTAATGAAAAATAGGAAAATAGCAAAGATACAGATAATGCATCCGAATAACGTTATTTGATACTCCAAAGGGATTTCGATGCCAGCGAGGCAGTTTTCAAGCAGTTCTGCTATTTTTAGAGTTCCTGAAAACTAGGATTTTTTTTTTTCAATTCAAGCCAACTAATATGTTCTAGCAAACATATTAGTTACCGGGAAATGAAATTACCACTGACGTGTTACTGTTTGTTACTTGGTATACAAGCCTGAAATTTGGCAGTATTATTTCTTTATTGGATTACTGTCAGTAGTGACCCCGAAATATGTGACATTTGCTAAGCTGATGATGTTTATATGTTCAAATAAATTGATGACCTTGATATGAATACGACAAGGACAAGTGTATTGTGGAGTACAGTGTACTCTGTTCTTTATACATTTGTACCTTCACTAACACATTTTGTTCATTACCGGCAGCTTGAAGGGCAAGGTAGACTAGACATTTCCTCTTTGTTGTGTTCTTGTGACTATCTCCTCTTGGAAGGACACTAACAGGCTGATGGATGACACACTAACTACAAATATGGCCTACAGTTCACTTGTCATGTTCCGTCAGTGCTCTTGGTGTTAGTGGGATTAAGTCATATGATATCTATTTTTGTGCAGAGACCAAGCCTTGCTTGTTTTATTGGAACATTTGTATTTAATCATTCATATAAAAGGACCACATAGTTCTGCCATGCTTTAGTTTACTTTGGCATGGAAACATGTAACATCCCATTTAGTGAATGCATTGAAAACAGCATCCCTTTGTTGTCTCTGGTCCGGTAGTGGAATAAAGTCATAGCTAGGACTCCATCAAGTGTGCTCCCCTTTGACAATTACATCAAAATCTCCAGGCCTGTTGCAATAAGGTAAGCCATTAGTGATATGTCAATTATTATTATGCAATTGTCATTAGAGCCAGTCATCAGACTTATAGCCCTCCTGTACTTGTGTTTTGGCTTTCTCATGGGTACTTGTAGTCAGTTCTTTTAGGCCCAAGCTGGTGCAAAAGGGCCGTGTGAGACAATTTGTACCCCCTTGTTACAATGATTAGATTCTTGTATCAGCAAGGATTTTTTTGTTGGCATTGTCACTGACAATCTCCTCCAGTTTGATGGCGTTTTACATTTTGCTGTTACTTGCTCCCTAATGGATTTTCGTCATCAGGCTGGTCTGTTGATATACATAAAAGATATATTAATGTTGCCTGCTGATACTTCCTAATGTAGAAGGTTTATGGGATGGTCTGTGATACAGGAAGCTCAGGAACTTTTTGTGCCCTACCCTCCATAATCTTGGGTAAGGCATGTATTTGTTTTTTATATAAACCTACATTCTAAAACTGTGAAATACTGTGGAAGTTGTACTTGCTGTAGTGGTCAGTGATTAGTAGTCTAAGTTGTCTACAACACACATAGAGAACAGCCACTTTCTGAAAACTGGTGGACACACATCATTATCTTTGTCACAACTATTTACAGCAGTTTCACCCAACTGGCCTGATATTTCCAACACTGTCATATGATATGGCCCTGTAGGGGGTTAGTGCCATCAGCGCACTGTAGGCATTACTTAAGGTTCCTTGCAGTGTCCCTTTGGCCGTTAACTGCAATCCATTTCATCCTTTTACTGTACAGGCAGTCCCCGGTTATCGGCGGGGTTCCGTTTCTGAGGGTGTGATGATAACTGAAAATCGCCGCTAACCGAAAATCGGCGATTTTGGGGGTTATCGGCGCCGAAAAACGCCGATTTTCGGTTATCGGCGCCTCTGTTAGGTATATATCGGTGCCAATACCCAATTATCGGCGCCGAAAAGCAGAAATCGGCGATTTTCGGCGCCAAAAATTGCCGATTTTCGGCGCCAAAAATTGCCGATTTTCGTCGCTAGACAAGCGCCATAAAACCAGATCGCTGTTAACCGAGCCCACCGTTAACCGGGGACTGCCTGTACCTCCATTCATATTATCTTTCTTCCAACTTACTTTGTACCCTCTCCTAACAATTGTTTCATAGTGCAACTGCGAGGTTTTCCTCGTTACACCTTTAAAAGTCCTCTGTTCTCATTCCTTTTCATAGGCCCCAGTACTTGGCTTTTAGCCTAAATTTTGTATTCCAGTTCCAATTATGTGATATGGCAGTTCCAGTCTCATGAAGTTTGTCAGTAAATTCTTTTAATTTTGTTGGCAAACACTTTCCTTCTGACATACACATCAAATGGTGTCTCACTGCCTTTGAATGCCTCTTATTTTTTTATCTCCTATATATGTTGTATGGAAGTTGTCCTGTAAAAGTTGTGCAACAGTTAAGGTGTGTTTTACTAAATCATGTCTGAAGCGTGATATACAGACCATGCTCAATGCTCTACATGAACTGAAGTATTGCTGGTGGAAATGTCATTTCTTTGAAGTCATTGCTGAATTTGGTTGTGTTTTTTGAGCATTGCTTCATTTGATATTCGCTGACTCACCTAGGTGAATAGCTTCTTTATATTTGCAAGTATCAAAAACAACAGTGCCTACATTCATTTTGAATACCAAAAGAACATCACATCCCTTGTTATGAACTTCAAGCTGTTTCATTAACCTGTTTGAATTGACATCTGGGGAATCCATACCAAATTGTTTCAAGTTACATGTACAGAAGGTTACATCAGCCAAGCTAAATACAGCCTAACTGGTGTTCCTGTGTTGCTAACTTTACTATCCATGCTGTACATTGCAAATTCTGAATAGGCCACATGGTATACTCTTCCCTAGATTAAAAAACTTTGATTCATAAAGTCATAACAGTAGCTTCCAGAATCCAACCGTCCCCAGGGTTGGTTAACAGGGTTCTACCCAAACCAGTAGAGATTTTTATTGAGGGCGTGGATAATTACCTGAATCCTAAGAAAATTTCAAAGGGAGAAGAGGCGTTTAACAAGGCAAGGGGCTTTTTAGCCCCTAACAGAAGGGATATTGGACGACATTGTCATAGGAATTTGCTCAGCAGATGCAAAACATGGAAGTACCTCAAAGGTTTTCTTAGAACAGCACATGGGGCTATAGAAACCGGAGTAGTGGTTCATGATGCAAGGACATTCATTAAGATCTGGAAAAGCCAAGATTCCATGGTTGGTTTTAGTTCTAAGTTATATGATCAGGTAATGGATTTTGTGAAGAAATTGAAAGGGTCTGCATGGGCACATGGTGACTATACCTCTTTGAATGACTTTGGAAAATTGTTACATTTCTCCTGGCTTTTACATGAGGTCCCAGATGCTATAGTGGATAATTTCGATAAGAATATAGAGCATACGTCTGATGAGGTGCTAATTTTTTCTCAGGTTTGCAAGCACATGTCGAAATGTCATGCAGTTGATAGTAGCTTTTTCAATGGGATGCCAAAAGCTTTTGTGGGCATTCCAAAGAACCCATCACAAGGGGATTCAGGCTTTTGCCTCTGGCAGTTTTTGTGGCAAGGTAGAAATTGATAGGAAACCAGTTTTAGCTTCCAGTAGTCTTGTTGCTGGGATAGACAGTGATAGAAAATTTGTGGATCAAATGCCACAGTTTCAGCATTTTAACTGTAATAAATTATGGCATACTAAGAAGAACTGGCGAGTTAGATACTGTGCGGGGTGCAAGAGTTCACTTTTGCCGGCGGTCTTGTCTGTCTCTTAAATGGGGTAGAGGTAGACCTGCGTTTCAGGTTATGGGTACTAATAAGAGAGCTCCTTAGTGGGATTATTCAAGGGGATCTAGGGATCGGCAAATTTTTGGAAGATCAATCAACAAAAGGGAAAAGGATGATGAGTTGTTCTTGTCATGTAGCACTTTTGGAAGATGCTCCAGAGCCAAAGCCTGTGGTGAAAGGACCGTGTCTGTTTCCTAGGTTTTAATTTTTATAGATATGGGTGCCTCATCAGTTTATTAGACTATGATTTTTATCAATCGATGTTTTTCCAATACCAGTTAAAACCTTTGGAAGAGAAGGTATGTGATGTCCAGGCTCATAAATTGGATGTTTTAGGTTCGGCAACCATTTGCTTCTCTCTGGGTAATAAAGGGTGTTGCCTTGGGAACAGAATTTTACTGGGCAATAGAATCTCCATGCACACTGGGGTAGGAGGTATAACAACCACGGTACCTGGTGTTTTTGTTCCATGTGTGGGTATAAATGAAATGGAGGGAAATACTTTTATGGGGGATATTGATGATAATGTTGGTGATGTGATGATATGATAAGGAATCTGTAGTAGGTAACCAGTCACAGGGTGATATTGAGCCTATTCCTGAGGGGAAGAAGATACAAAAGTATGTTTTGTTAGAAGACATGATTTTACAACCAGGTATGGCTAGTCTAGTGAAAGTTCAGGTGGAAGACATAAAAATGTCTAAACAGCTATGTATAGTTGAAGGTAGCGAGAAGCTTGAAGGTGTCCTGAGTACTGTGTCTATAAATGAGCTGTTTAATAAACGAGTCACATGGGTGGAATTGTTGAACTGTATGATTCAGTTAGGAGGTATCAAAGGAATATGTATGTTGTTGATTTCGAAGACTGGGGTGATAATTCTGATTCAGTAGCTATTGTAGGTGAGCAAAATGAGCTTTCCGAGGCAGAAATGCAAGTTATGAGGAAGGTTTTTAGGTATCATTTAGGTAATGCTGATTATAAAGAATATAAAGAGGGGTTAGGTGATGTTCTGGCTGATTTTGCAGATATAGTTGCACTTAAAAGAGATAAGTTAGGGTTAAATAATGTGTTAGAACACAAGGTGCATTCACAGGAAGGGACCAAACCAATTTATGTCCCATCATATAGGGTACCCTTTAAGATTAGAGAGCAGGTCAAGCAAGAGGTTAATAAGTGGGAGGTGGAAGGTGTAATTACGCCCAGTTCCTCATCTTTTAATCTTTCTATTGCTGGCAGTGCCTAAGAAGGATGGCTCGACCCATGTGTGTGTGTGTGTGTGTGTGTGTGTGTGTGTGTGTGTGTGTCTTCAGGAAACTAAAGGAGAAGACCGTTCCTGACAGGTATCCGGTGGTGTGTCTGACAGATTTGTTTGTGGAAATTGGGAGTAAAAATATTTGCTCATCGATTGATCTAATGCAAGGGTTTTTGCAAGTGCCTCTTAGCGAGAGGAGAGTCACGGCTTCACCACCTTTTCAATACCAAAAGGGCATTTTAAGTTTACATGAGTGTCTTTTGGTTTGTCAGGTAGTACTATGACGTTCACAAGGTTAGTAAATACTGTCTTGCATGGGATGTGAACAAAGTCTTTGTTTATATGAATGATATCCTAATTGATACAGACTCTATAGAGGAACATTTAGAGGTACTTAGGGAGGTTCTTAGGAGGCTTAGGTTAGCGGGTTTGAAGGTCAAACTAGCCAAGTGTGATTTCTTGAAGAAGAGTATTGCTTATTTAGGTCATGTCATCTCTAAGGAGGTGTCCGAGTGAACGATGACAGAGTTAGGGTGATTGTTGATTTTCCTGTCCCCAAAACAAAAAAAGCAGGTCAGGTCATTTATGGGGATGGCAGAGTTTTTTAGGTTTGTGAAAGGATTTCCTACATTGTCAGCTCCCTTGACAGATGTCTTAAGAAATGATGTACAGTTTTCATGGCGAGAGTCACAGCAGATAGCCTTTCAGAAAGTCAAAGCTTTAATGAGCCCTCCAGTTTTGAAATTCCTGGAAATTTCGCCTTGGTTCACGATAGTGACTAATGCCAGTGAGGAGGGAACAGGTGCCTGCTTAATGCAGAAATTTGATGGTAAATTGCACCCAATTGCTTACTATAGACGAAAGTTCAAGAGATGAGGGAGTAATGACAGGTTGATGTCAACTGTAGATAGGGAGGCCTTCACTGTAGTGTCTAGTTTGATTCATTTTAAAGGGGAATAAAGTGGAGGTTCTTACAGATCATTAGCCTTTGTTGGATCTTTTTAATAAGCCAGATCTTTCCCCTAAGAGGGCTAGGTGGTTTTTGACAATTAGTGATTTTGATGCCAAGTTGAAGTATATTGTACGGCCAACATAATGTGGTAGCAGATGCTCTTAGTAGAATTTTGTTGACAAGGAGGGTCACCGTGTGTGTGTATTGTAACTGGTGAATGTACAGACTGGGATATTAGCTTAGTAGAGGCTAAACAAGATGAGGCTGAAGTTTTAGCAGACACAAAGGCATTTATTAGAGGTTAATTAGTAAGAAGGATTATAAGTTGCCTTTTTATGGGTCTGGAGTTAGAGGGTAATTTGTTAGTTAGGATAATTAGGTTTAAGTAGAGGAATAGCAAAGATAAAGGTGATACAACACAGATCGTGGTGCCTAAGGTATTAATTTACATTGTAAATTTGGCAGTCCACATTTTGGGGTTGAGAAGACTTATCAGAACGTACGGGGTAAATTCTTTTGGAAAAACATGCTCTCATCAGTGGAGAACTTTGTGAAGGAATGTTCAGTTTGTAATGCATGCAAGCCAGTGAGGGTTACTTCTTGTAAGTGGGGTTCTTTTCCTCTCCTTAGTAGGCCTTTTCAGAGGGTACATATGGATATTCTTGGGAGTTTTTGTGAGTTGGGATATGGTTATAGGTATCTGTTGGTTATTGTTGATGAGTTAACTAGATTTGTAGAAATTTTTCCTTTAAAGAATAAGATGGCAAGAGGTAGCCATAGTATTTTTAATTAGTATATTTGCTGTTATGGGGTACCTTAGGTACTTATTACAGATAATGGGTGAGAATTTGTGAAAAGACATTAGAGCGTCTTGCAGAAGTTATGGGAATACAGAAAGTAAATTTATTCCGTATAGGCCAGAAGCTAATGGATTGTATGAACGAGCCAATAGGAAAGTAATCGAGGCTCTCAGAGTCACTGTAGGTGGAAATGATAGGAACTGGGAGTATTATATAGACGTGGTTAGACATAGCATAAATACAATGGCTAGTGACACAATTGAGGTAACCTGTAGAAGCGTTATTTGGCTATCCAGCGAGGGACACATTTGATTTGTTGTGTATACCTTCTCGTTGTGATGATACAATTAAGTCTTTGTTCGCTACAGCTAAAGAATGTTATGCGCTTCTTAGTAGTGATCTTGAGGCGAAGATGCAAGAAATGGTTGAGTGAAGCAATGCAAAATCAGACGGCATAAAAGTCGCAATTGGGGATACTGTGTTCTTGAAGATAAATGTTAGGAATCAGTTAAATTACAAATTGGGGCCTAAATTTGAAGGTCTGTTTCGGGTGGTTGAGGTAAAAAGAGGAAATAGATTTATTGTCCTTGATGAAAGAACTGGTTTGTCTAGGTTAACACATATATTGAAGATCAAGAGAACAATGTAACTATAGTTGGGAGCTTGTTGGCTTGTTTTTGTTTGGAGGGGGTTGTTTTTTCTTCTCCCTTGCTTTTTCCTCAGTTTTATGTTTAAATTGAGTTGAGCCGCTGTTTATGTTTTTGTTTGTGCTCCTGTGCAAATGCGGCAATTTAGCATAATTTTGTCTTTTTTCTTTTCATTAGTAATGAAGTTGGATATCATTCGGGTCTTCTGGGCTTTGTGAGTTTTGAAATATGGGGACGGGTGTCTGTAGAGTTTTTGTAGTTTCAGCGGCTTTTGGGGGGGGGGATCTAATTGTTATTTCTAGGTTTTTTCTTGTCCTTTTTAGATGCATAGGGTTCTGTTTGCTCTTCAACTTAGTTGCTGTGTATGCCAGAGGGAAAGTACGTTTAGGCCCAGGCGTGATTATTGAGGGAGACCACAAGTTTGGTTGTCATCTGAGAGAGTTGTATTAAGCATTGAATTTGAAGACTTAGGATCAGCTAAGTCAGAGCTAGAACACTATCATGACAAGGTGGACTCACTGATGCTTACGCTGGACGAAATGGTTGCTAAACAGAATCTGTCTGTCCCTTTGGGTCGTTTACTAACTGAAATTAAGATCATGGCAGACAATTACAAAGACATTAGCGTGGTTTCTGGATATGACGCCTACTACTACACAGCCTACACCTAGGAGACGTAAAAGGGCAGCAGTATTCATTGGAGTGGTAGCAGCAGCCATAGCAGCTATAGCTAGTATTGCAGTAACAAGTTTACTGAAGGCTGAACTTTTGGGGTCACAATCAGCTGATCAGGGGAGGACTTTGACGGCATTACAGGGTAATACTAACAAGTTACGAGAGAGAGTTGAAGGGCTGAGGAAATCTTAATGCATTGCAGTTTTCTGTTGATGAGGTTAGGGGTGACCTAGACATGACTGTTATGTTTCTTACTAAACAGACTACGTTTATAAATATTGAGAAGGAAACTGAGTCTTTGTTGGATGAGATTACAATCCACGTTCAAGCAGTAATAACAGGTTTAGAGGGGCGTATTTCTGGGGGTATTTTACCTTTTGGGGTGTCGGAGTCTACTTTGAAGAATGCAGCTTATGATTGGGGTTCTAATATAATTTTTTAAAGATAAATACTTGTATAGATACTATGGGATTATTAAGGTTTACTTGTCAGACAAGGGGTTAATTGTGGAGGTTCCTGTTAGTGATAAGGAGCCTTTCCGAAGTTTTATCATTAGACCCCGTTCTAGTACTTTTAAGGATTCAGTAGTTACACGGGATGGAACAGAGACTCTACATTTTGGGGGATAAGTTTCAGTCTTCTGCTATTGACTGTGAGTCAGGATGTGTGTTAGTTCACGATAAAATATGTTTGTGACAGTATGAAGTTTGTTTTGAGAAATGTGGACTTGACAAGTTGTGAGCTGGAACTTACGAGACACCTTCACATTGCGTCTTCAAGATGTTTCCCCTCAAAGTTTCATGTGACCTCTACGAAGACAGTCACAGCAGTCTACTGTAGCAGCTGTCATATCTCTACCCTCTGTGCCAACACCACTACAATGCAGCTCCTGCGAGGGTCGCAACTGTATGATGCCGCCTACAGGATCGTCTCAGCTTGGTTTTTCGTTACGAGCCGTTGAATCTACAATTCATCAACCCACGTTTTCATGCATCATCTGCATGAAGAACTCGGCATTGTGGAGGTGCCTGAAACAAGGAGTTGACTACCATACCCCACTGAACACGGAGGAAGACAATTTCTTTCTTCCATAAGAGTATATATTGCCAAGTGTTCTACTATTATTGGCAATAATAACTGCAATGATGTGTGTTGCCATACGTGTAAAGTGCGCGTATAAACGTTGGGCTAATCAGAAGCCAGTCCTGAATGTGGAATTGTCAGTGACACACGCTGTGGCTGAGTGAACTTGTTACATACTTCCTTGTGGCGGAGGCGGCACATGGTGGTGGCCAAGCATCTGTTTTTTGTATGTATGTGAGTAAAATATCAATAGTGTGTTGCCACCACCTTGTAACTGTGCAGTTATGTGTTGCTGGCTCATCAGTCTTGTGGGCACCATGAATGCTTGTTTCAGTGCTTAGCTGTTTTTGATGTCAGCTGTTCCCTCAGAAACTGAGAAAATGCTTTCTTTGGAGATTTGGTACTTGTCACCATCTTTGAACATTGACCTGGAAGGATGCACCTTCCGCTGGAAGTCTGGTAGTGGAGTGTGGAAATGTAGAATTTGTTCGTATGTTCATTCCAAATGGGAGGAGCGAACAAGTTAAGGATTATGATTTTGTATACAGGTGAATCATTAAGACACTACTTTTTGATTGTGTAACATGTGTTTCTGGTTAACCTTG
>NC_089752.1:90164047-90166547 GCF_040412425.1 Macrobrachium rosenbergii
CTTCTTGAGTCGCTCAATATGAGTGCTGAAGGAATTCCTTTTTTTATAATCTTGAGAGCCAATTGTATGGCTGTTAATTCTGCTGTAAATACTGATGATATCAGAGAAGGCCCATTTGGATAGTTTTATCACTTGAATAGGCTGATGAGCCCACTCCAGCTTCATTTTTGATCCATCTGTGTAGATTATGAAGGGATTACCCTTCCGTCTTATGTGTTCCATGGCATGTTGATGGTACATTTCTGTGTTGGACATATATTTCTTTGAAAGATATGATAAATATGTGCATAGTTTTGCCCTTTTTAGTGTCCATGGTGTGACCAGATTTATTTCTTGGGTAAATTTGGGTATCATGTTATGTAAATTCAATAGATGATTAGTTTTTTTAGTAAATGAGTTTTGATTTGGGTTATTATTTGTATTTTGATTGAGAAATTTATTTGATGCAGGAGATGTGCCTGCTTGAAGGGATAAGCCTCTTCTTAAAGTAATTAGATCTCTGTAATATTTTAGAGGCAGCTGGCCTGCCTCTGCTAGGAATAGAGACAGTTGGAGATGAGCGGAAGGCTCCTGTACATATACGTACTCCCTCGTGATGTTAAGCATCTAGAGATTTTAAAGTTGTTTCTGAGGCAGTTGAATAAATTGGACAGCTATAATTTATAATTGATAGTACTGTTGCATTGTATAACATTAACATTGTGTCTCGTCCTGCACCCCATTTGGTGTGTGAGATTTTCTTTAATAAAGTAAGGGCTTTAGATCCTTTGGCTTTGATATATTTGACATGATCTTTCCAATTTAAATGTTGGTCAAAAATTATACCCAAATATTTAACACTATTGCACATGTGTTTATCTCTTCATTATAAAGATATAACTTAATGGTTTGTTGTTTCAACCATCTTTTGTCTTTGTAGAAGACAATGCCATTTGTTTTATTTACCGACAACTTGAAGCCTACGGAATTGGTCCAAGTGGTTATATTTTTGTTGCTATATTAAGTATTTTTTGAGCATGTCTCAAAGAATAACTTGAATAATAAATTACAAAATCATCCACATACAAACTATTTTGTACACCCTCAGGCAGGTTCATAGTAATGTCATCTATTGCCAGGGCAAATAAGATGCAGCTCAAAACACTGCCTTGGGGATACCCTCCTCTTGTACGTAGCAATTTGAATATGTATTTTCTATGCTACTTGAAATGTACGATTTGTTAGAAAATTATTGATAAATATTGGAAGGTGACCTCGAATATTGGACCTGTGGAGTTTCTGCATAATATTGTATCTCCATGTGGTATCATATGCTTTTTCTATATCAAAGAAAATAGCCACTGTCAGCTTTTTCTTTTCAAATCCTTTTTTAATATGATCTTCTATTTGAGTTAACGGGTCTTGTGTAGATCTACCAGCTATTGATCCCGACTGGGTAGGTGATAAAATTGAGTGTTTTGTTATGACACTTGTTAATCTCAAACTAACCATTTTCTCCAACAGTTTGCACAAGCAACTTGTTAGAGATATTGGCCTATAATTAGTGGGGTTGCTAGGGTCTTTTCCTGGTTTACTGATGGGTATGATTATTCCATGTCTCCATTTAGTTGGGAAGACATGCGTTAGCCATATGCTATTATATAATGTTAATAAGAATTCTTTAGCTAGTGTGGCTAAATTCTGGATCATTTCAAAAGAAATCATATCATGCCCCGGAGCTGATGATCGACATGATTTTAGGGCAAAATTAAGTTCGTTCATATTGAATTCTTGGTTATAATCAAGGTCCTCATCAGTTTCAAAATTAAGTGTATGATTTATTTTTTGTGTTCTAATTCTTTTGAAGTGTTCATCTAAATTAGAATAAGCACTAATATCTTCTATATGTTTGGCTAATATATTTGAAATATCTTGTAGGTTATGATTTAGTTTACCATTATATAGTATTGGGCTTCTAGGTGGTCTTACATGTTTACCATTGATTTTACGGATTTTGTGCCATATTTCCTTAATTGAAGTATTTGGTGACAATTCCGATATATAATTTTTCCACGAATGAGCTTTTTCGAATATTATTGTTTTTCGAAATTTTGCATTGTATTTATTGAAAAGTGGTTTAATTTGATCAATAGTTATACTTATAACTATTATCTTGTTTAGTTTGTTTATATTACAAGGGCCTTTATTAAGGGTGTTTAATCTGGACTTTAGTCTACTCAAATTACGTGCCAGTGTGTGTTTGGTTCGATTTAAGAGAGATAAATTATTAGACCACCATGGAACAGGGGATATATTAGGGGTTGAAGAAGTTTTGGGGATGCATTTATCTGCAGCACTGATTACAAAACTGGAAAAGACATCATTGTGACATTATTGTTTTGATTTAATGGGAAGGGGAGGATATTTCTAGTTTGTAAATTGTATTTATCCCAGTCAGCTTTCAGTAAGTTATATTTTACGGGAAACTTATGTTATGAATAGCTGTGTGGAGGCTGTCTGG
>NC_089752.1:90169047-90176547 GCF_040412425.1 Macrobrachium rosenbergii
TGCACCAAAGAGTATAGAGAAGCAAAGAGAGAACACTCGTCCCTTCTCTTTGTAACTGCGGGCGACGGAGGCGCCTCTACCGGCGGGCTCGTAATTGGAGTTGGAAGATATCAACGACATGACAGGGACACAGTTCTGTGCTGCAGTTAATTGCCGTAATTCAAGAAAGAAAAGGCCTGAGTTATAATGTTTTAGATTTTCCCAAAGACAAGGAAAGGTGAGTGATAAGTTCACACTAACGAAATTATGAGACATGTTGATGGTTATTCTCTCGCTGTTCCTTTGACCAAAAAGTATACTGTATTCTAAACTCTCAGCTTTGGTTGTTTCATTCACCATGTTTTGTCTAGACACTACAATGGTTACTGAGTGTTGTTGTAGCGAATCAGGCATTCTCTTACTGCTCAAGCTATTTCATATAGCAGTGTTTGTTTGTTTAATTGGGTTTCCCCAGAAACTCTGTGTCATAATCGCTTAGATTTTTTCTTTCTTGATTCTTCTTTGGGTGGTCTTCTTTCTTGATTCTTCTTTGTCTCTTCTTTCGTTGTCTTCTTTCTTGCATTGTTACATTATTCTTCATCTGCTCCTGTTGTCACACAAACCTTCCTGTACAAATTAAGCACTGGTGGTGTAGTGTGGTATGAGGAGAAATGTGCTAAGTAAAAGTTTATTCAAATTATTTAATTATATATCTAATTAATTAATTAATTTGGTTAATATGACACCCTTTCCCAAACTGTCAAATGCTCATGATGAGGAATGTATTGTGTTGATTTAAGAGTACACAGACTTTGTTGAGAAGATGGACCAATTGTTCAACTGTTTCAATAGTGGAACTCGTACCAGTAATGCAAAAATGCGACTTGCCATGAGTCTGAAATCAGGTCACAAGGAATTTCTAGTTAACTGCCTCACATGGTTGGATGGTATCACATCACTTGGTCCACGAAAGCTACTTTGCCTCTCTGGATGGCAGATGGCAATCAAAGGTCTGTTACAGTTGTGGGATGAGTTACATTCAAAGTACAAGCTGTCTTACCTGTTAACCAACAGTCTCAGTCAAGATTGTTTGGAGAATTTATTTTCAATGATTCGGGGGAAAGGTGGCCACAGGGATAATCCAGGTGCATGTCAGTTCAGGAATGCATTCCACCAAGTCATGGTGGATGCTATTATGGTTCCAAGTGCTGGTGCTAACTGCCGAGAAGACATTGATACCTTCTTGGTAACTCTGAATAATATAGGGACTTCAGGTTTTGCAAAATCTGCAGTGAAAGTCACATATTCTTCTCTGACAATTCCTGTACTGTATCAGTACAGTCAGTAATGACCCTCCCTGGGAGAGACCTACCATCGAGGAATGCAATGTTTTAGCATATATCACAGGTTTCATTGTGCGTAAGATTCGTCACAAAGTTTGTAGAGATGCAGGACAAAGCCTCAAAGTACTCTTGATCCACACAACCCTGTTCATGTTTTCCTTTCCAAGAAGACTTATGGTAACACACTAGGAGAGGAGCTAATTGTGCCAAGTACTGTCCTTTACGACGTGATTACTCAGATGGAAAACGAGTATAGAAAGATGGTTTCTGGCATTTACTACATAAGCAGAGTTCACTACAGACTTGTGACGGGCTTGGAGGAGAAGATGCAGGGAAAGTTCTTAGCTTGTTCTGTGTGCAACTGCAGGTTCTTCATTCTCAGCCTCTTTATACTCATCCGCCTTCATCACACTTTAAAAGATGCAAACAAAAGTCTTTTAGTTGCAGGTCGAAAGAACCGAAAATTCATGAAATTCAGTCGTCTGTAATACTGAAAATTTATACTTTCAGTGTAGGGCCAAGACGTACTAAACATATTTGCGATGTCTTAAGTTACCATGGTGTTGTATCCTCATTTTTCTGGCCTTCCTTGTGATGATAATTATATTTTCCATTTAATTTCTGAATAAAATGGTTAGAAACATGTATGTATTTGTCAACAGTCACAGAATAAAAGTTTGAAAAAAAGTTTATTACTATCTGGTATGTGACTATGTAATGTTGAGAAAACCTTAAAGAACCCAAAAATGTAACGTAACGAACAAAAACTTAACTTTATTATCGTAAATGTTAGTGCCTTCGGGCCCAGTATAATAAAGTACATATATCCATTTCAGTATGATAAAATAAAGCTATCAATTTACAACGGAGGAGTTTCCGTTTGTTTATATTTTGGCTTGATATATCTTATAAATATTTTTATTTCTTTATTTATTTATTTATTTATTTATTTCCTTTCATCCATAATATTCAACCTTTTGAATGAAACGTGGTTTAGCACCAGGATAAACTGTATGCATTTGCTCATTTTCTTCCAATAGAATATTTAAATAATCCATCCAGATTAGTGCATTGTTATATAAATAATAATACAAGATCAGAAGATAGTTTTACAACCCACAAAAGTGCCAACATTCGTCTTAAACATTAGTGTGGTGTATGCCAGCACAAACAAATGCTAACACAGTTCACACGCTCACCGTCTGATGGCGCCACAGGTCCCGCAGTTACAATTTTCACACAACGACTCGCGCGACTGTCCACTCTTTACTTCTCTATACTCTCTGGTTGCACTATGAAACAATTGTTAGGAGAGGGTGGAGAGTAAGATGGAAGAAAGATAATATGAACGGAAGTACAATAAAAGGGTTTCAGCTAGGGACCGAAGGAACGCTACAATGAACCTCAAGTAATGCCACCTCACTGATGGCACTACCTCCATACCTCAGCTATGTTAGAAAGAAACGAATTCATTTTGGTCGTCACAAGAAATGCCCTCCTAAAGAGACCATGTCTGCGGTATCTCTGAAATCCGGCGCAGTTTTATGATTTGTGTTAGTGAAGAATACTGTTTCTTGTGTGTTGCTGTTTCAAATAAATTAAACCTTATCCACTTAACACACCAAGAAGCGCACCCACAGCTGGAATGTATTTAATAGCTGTTACGTGGTAGCTTGTGAATGCTAGACTTTACAGTAGCAGTTAAACACATCTTACTGTTATGACTTGCAGTGGAAGTAAATTAAAAAAAAAAAAAAAACTATAGTGCACATAAGTGCGTATCTACTACTCTAACAAAAAATAGAGCTCTATAAACTGAAATTTAAAGCTAATTATTGCAATAAAAAGAAACCAAAACAGACAACCCAGACCAGGTTCTTTTACTTCACTCGTCAAAGCATTTTCAAACTGAAACCGTTAAATTAAAAGATTAAAAAAAAAAATGTCATAACCAGAGCAACCAAATGATTTCCTACACAACCATAGCCGTTGATCACAAGGTACATGGAATATTTATAAGTATTTCACTAAATACTTAACTAAATCTAAGGAAGTATCACTTGAAAATTATTATACCCAACATGACGAGAACAAATGCATTATTTTTCACACGTCAAATAATGAATAAAAGTAGTAAATGAAATGCGCAGCGTATAGTAGACCTCTTTATTTGGTACTTCTAAACATATGGAGTCCATTCAATATTAATCTGATTATTCTTATGACCTATGGGTTAAACCAGACAACATACAAGTTATAGAAGTTTCACTAAGTCATCATGCATCATAACAAGAGGCTGAAGTTTGACTATAATCCTTAAATGTAAGCCTTCATTTATTGAATAAGATAAATAATAGTTATGTTGACAGTGAACACTGATGGTATAGACATTCTGACAAAAACTTAGCTTATCACAACATGACCTGCCTGTTGGTCACGTTGCAATGTCTTTTAGATCAGTCCCTGAAGAATATCCGTTTTCTACACGGGATTTTCTTCAGAGAACACGGAGAAACTTGACCCAGAAAATACAACGCCCAACTACGACATTTATCGGAAAAGGAAATCAATTGGGGCTCAGGAGTAAATTGCAGTTGGTTGCGATTTCCGAAGGGCAGTTACTCCTCACTTCTTCAGAAAATGAAAACAAAATATTTCACATTTTAGGCTTACGACAATTTCGAAATTTCCGTGCATTACATGGTTTAACTTCTTACGATAAAAAAAGCTTAAGTGTTAAGTCTTATTACTCATCTTCCAACTTCTGCGTGAAACTTGCATGCCGTATCGACTACATATCTAGAAACCAGCTTTTGCTCTGCAGCGCCAGTTTATCTATCTCGAGTTACTAAAATACTTTTCTACATACTTTATATCCTGCTTGACTTGGTCCCTTCAAACAATTCAAAAATAAGTTTTTCCAGCTCGAGTCTCTTTCGCAAGATCTTTCCGTTTCTCATCAGCCATTACCAGATGTGCTGATACAGGTATTACATATTTGAAGACCAAATCATTAGAAGCTGGTGGTTACTGGACCAAAAAGCAATGTGATGCACTTCATTACAAGTTAAACGAAAGTATCCCTACAGAGCCTATTAGTAGCTCCTACATAATAAATCATTGCTGCACTATGAACAACCAGCTACTGCATTTTGATCTTGAAATACATTTACAAAGTTAATACATGTTCTCTCCTCTGGAAGCAATGCAATATTAATGAAGATGGAGGAAAAAATATTAGGCTTTCAAGCCTGCAAAACGTCCTGAATTGATCAGAAGTAGGTGGCAACTTTTCATGGAAAGACAAAATAGTGTACGCTAAAAAAATATTTTCTTGTCAAAATTCTCTAACAAGCATACTTGTTTGTTTTATGAATCACCATTCCAGTTTCTCTGACAATAACCACACGCAAATTGTACATTGAACCAAATCACCTCCAATTCGGTAAAGGTATTAAACCAATAAAGCTTCAGCCAAACGAGCCAACAAATAAAATCAATGCCTCTACAAATGGACACTAACAAACTGAAAGGTTCTCTAATGAAAATAGTTATCCACAAGCACATACACAAACGAAAGCAGACAGACACGTACAGATATACATTAGTAATAAGCTCGCAATGATTAATAGCCTCGACACACAGCTGGTCTCAACAAAAAGTGAAAACGCTTCTCTTTTTCATTCCGTAACGATGACGTCGACAATTCTAAAAAAGCAAAGCCAGTTTCTTTGAACTTTTGAACTTTTATGCAATCAAAATAGAGCTCCCTCCGTTTACTAACAAATAGCACCTTCTAAAACAGGAATTTTTCATCTGCTGGTAAACACAAATGTTTTATTTTTGCCTGTTAAATTGCATGAAATAACTGAAATTCAAGTTGTATCAAGGATTTTAGACGTTGCAAAAAAATTCTGAAAATAACTTTGGAAGCTTGTTATTCGATGAAAAATCCCTTATTTCAAAAGAATTCATTCACGTGTAGCATGCCGAAAAATATACTGATAAATGGTAAAAATGAAATTATTCCGAGACTGTGGCTAATACGCTGAAAACTAGAAACAGAGCAGAAAAACTATTTTGCTTTGTACCATTTCAAAGGTATGAAGTACATTTTGTACTGGACATTTCTGATTATGGATCTCTCCTCAAAAAATGAACGAAAATACAAGACAACACAATAATAATAATAATAATAATAATAATAATAATAATAATAATAATAATAATAATAATAATAATAATAATGATATATTTTACTAACTTATTCGCGGAAAGTGTTGTTTAGAAATAAAATACCCCCTACGATTCATTCCATGAGATTCGGTAGCCTATCGTTTAATGCGAAATTTCTCTCAGACTGCATAGGAGCAGACAAACTCAAAAGCTGTGACACAGACTAGAGTGGAATGTACCAAAATACCTAAGAAAGGGAACGAACCTTCGTGTAAAATGAAATCTTGATGTGAGATTCAGTCAAATCAAAGACTAACAAGCGAAATGCCGTGTTCCCTCATTTAGTTTGCAGCACATGAGCAACGCTCTTTCAGTATGGCCGTCGTCGATCCAAATATTTTCCAAAGTTGTTCACAAACGATACTGGTAAGTAAAATCACCCCAAAAAAGCCAACTGAAATTCTCTCAAGACCATTCATATTTGTTATATTCTTCTTTATAAAAGACATCATACATTTTCCACAATAAAACATTTCTCACTATGGTAATTGTACTATATTCTGAAACATATTCCTATTTCTAACCTTCCTGGCATCAGAAGCGCCATCCACGAGACTTCAACAATGCTATTTAGTTCAATGGAAACGAAGGCAAACTGACCAAGCAAAAAGTATCTCTACAGGTTCTACTCAATACACTTCACTCAGTAACTTAAAGGAGACATTTATATAAACATACAATACAGAAATTTAGGTATTCAACCTAAGATTATCATACTGAAGTTTACTTGAAACAACTAACTCTCACTTGAAACTACTTTCAAATGTGATTTCGCTCATTTACGTGAAGAAGCAATGGTATAACCTAACGTTCAATGGTTGTACAAATCATCAAAATATTAGAGCCATTTTTCTTTTCCAGGCAACAATAATATATGTCACGATCTGTACACAGGTAAGCGTCACGGTGCTCTAAAGCACTTATTAATCTACTCCCTCCGTTTTACGAAAATTCATTTAGGAATACCGAAATAGTTAATACTGTCATGGAACGATCTGCCTAATAAGCGACTAACCAAAGGCCCAAAATAAAGTTGATTTTTCACGACAAAACAAGCAAATCTTCAGGAAGGCAATGTTTGGTTTTAAATATTTAGTAATTCATAATTTGCAAAGTTTCAAGACCACAAATCAAGAATTCTTTTCAAAGATTACCACAAAACTGTTAGAAATCTATAGGAAATGCATCGTATGTACAAATTCAATAATTTCTCTAAGGCCATTGTCAAAATTTTGATAATAGGTAAGTACCAGTACAGGACTTGCACAGCTTTTGTAAAAAGCACACAGAGTAGTTAGTACCCCTCTATTTTCAGTTCCACTAAAAATCCAAATCTAAGCACAAATATGTTGAACTGTAAATATCCTTAAATTCCCTTTTTATACTAAAAAAAATAACAAATCTATCATATTCTGCCTATCAACTTCATACAAATTCTTTCTCAAAATCTGTAACTTCCATAAATTCTGTTTCCCTTCTCCTGCCTGTGGAAATAATACTGCATCGGCTACATTAAAAAGTAAAAGTTAAAACATTCAGTTTTTTATAATCTTTGTATTGTAATGTAAGATTGCGGCAGACCAAGATCTTGAAAGCACCCAATCCAAACTCTTCAAGCTACAGGTAAATTCCTAATAACTACTTTATACTAAATTCATAAACAATTAATATCTGGTTTTACTCTTAGGTATCGATATCCACATTTACCAACAATTACAATATTTCTGTATTACTTCATTTCACTCGAATACTGATGAATATAACCAAGACAAATCCATTCTCTCGAACTTATTTTAAAAGACCCGCTCCAATTCACAAGTTATTTAAGCAAATCCCCACTTTGCTGAATGCACAAAGTGGCATTATCATTACTTAATCTTTCTAGATTCCTTATGGACTTCACCATTTTTAAATCACTTCAGTTAAAGATAAATCCACTTAA
>NC_089752.1:90181547-90214047 GCF_040412425.1 Macrobrachium rosenbergii
TCAACCCTAAGTGCTTTATGTTACTAGCGCCTCTTAGTACCTGAAGTGCTTGTGTTGTGTGTGTTTTTTGAGTGCTTGTGTGCTTTTTGTAGGTTCTTGTCTTGTTGGAAAGTAGACAAGATCAACCACATTTTAGATCAAAGTACCTTGTAATCGTTTTTGGCAGGAACATTGTAGCTTCTAATGAAGGATACATCAGCAGCCATGTCATTCTCTGACTTATATATACAAATACTATTAACTTTTCAGGTGACCATAATGATTAGTTACTATAAAAATTTCTGCAAGTCTGGTTTACCAAGATTAGGTAGTAAGTTTGTCATTTACTTTTTCCAGGGAGTTATTTGAACTCTTCCACCTCGTTTGTGGGCGTGGCTAGCCGTGCAGTGGGTAGGGTTGCTGGAAGAGCAATGCAAGGACTTGTTCCTCTCCTTCTTTCACAGTTTTACCAAACCTCGAAGCAAGGGGGTGGCTGTGTTTCAGCTGGAATGAAATTCTGGCAGTGACGTCACCATGGATCATACCTTTTCTGATGAGAGAGTTGTCTGGTTTTTTTTATGGAGTTAGGAATGTCCTAGGAAGCAGGGTTCTGTTGAATCTCCTCCTTTGGTTGAAGGAGCAGCAGCATGGGCTTCCATGGATTGGATGGGACCAGACTATCCAGTTTTTCCAAATTTCTTGTAAACTGTATGGGGGTAGCAATTCTTTTGAGTTTCTTTTCCTCCTCATGAGAGAGATATCCAAGGGGTTTCAACTAAGCCCTCATTCACGTGTTCGGTCTCATACATGAAGTTGACTATTGTGTATACTCCAGAGGCACTAGTTGGGCTCGTTGCCATAGTCATAGTGAGTGGTGCTTGGAGAGGGTTAAATGCCCTAATCTGCAGATCAGAAAGCTCCTTGCCTCCGTCAGATTACGCAAAATTTTCCCCTACTGTTTTCACCCCAGAGGTGTTTGCACTAGTGGCAGCAGAGGTGACTCCTTTGGCAATATTTGAACCAGTTTGTGGGCAGTTTGTAAGTCTCCTTTTCTTAGGTTTCTGTCAAAATTCTTTGCATTCACTCAATAATATCTGCATTGTTGGAGAATTTCTATGACTTTCCTCTACACTGTTTGGTGGTTTAACCCAAGGTTATCACTCAAGGTCTATGGGGAGTTGGGTATCTCTTCTAGTACTAGACAACAATTATGAGGTGATTTGAGTCAAGGGTAGGATTTTCCTCCTTGGCATTTTTAAGTGCCATTCCACTGGACAGACTTGGTTCTCCAAGTGAGTGATAGTTTGTTTTCTCTCTTCTCTCTTGAAACAAGATTTGACTGTGAGGTGCTTCTCGCTTTGGAACTGTTTAGCAGAAACAAAGTACGTCCTTCTCCCTCAAGTAAAATAGTCACTCTGTTTACCTTCCTCCTCTGATGTGCCAGGTTTGGAATAGCGGGGAAGCTGACAGTGGCTATTCCCCTCCTCTAATGCCACAATGGAGGGTAACCTCTCCTGCTTGTAGTAGCAGGTGGAGGGAGCAGAACCGTTTTCTTAGTTTTTCAGGACAGGTAGAGACTTTTGTCTCGAGTTTGTCTCCCACCCCCCCTCCTTAATGCACTAGACAAAATTTTTTTTCTTTCTCCTGCTTTGTGTACGTCTTGGACTTGAAGAAAAGCGCCATTAACACCTGTTCCCTGATCAAATGGTTGAGTTCACTGTTAAGGAACATGATAAGAAGTTACAGATCGATGTTTGACCCCTTCCCTATCGAGTTTGTGTCTCAAACCCAATTTTACTAGTCTTTCTGATGGGTATGGCTCAAACACCCATTCTTTATAACTCTGGAAAGTACCTCAACTTTGCCTAAGGCAGAATCATCTACTAGTTCCCAATGCTGTTTTGGGCTGGTGATGACCTTTTCCCAAGAATATTACATACTTTCTGCCTTTAGCTTAGGTTGGGCTCTTTTAAGGGTATTCACTTATTGGGATAACCTTAAGTTATAAAGTCATAGCACCTGCAGATATTGTTGGACTTCTCACATTTTCATCACAGACAGAGGTTAGTAATCAATTAAGTGAAATCCAAACTCGTCCCCAAGCAACAGGTAAAGTACCTGAGTTGACTGACACTCGACACTGGAAAGTGCCTTTCAGTAGCCTCTTGTGTTAATGAGCTTAGGGAGATTCACCACAAGGTGTCTCATATCACTTGCACAAACATTTTGTGTTTTTTCCTGTATATGATCGGTCCATTCAAACTTCTTGCTACTTCTCCTTTTAAGGCAAGTGTTAAGGACACTTTCACTTTTCTTGGCAACATAAACATCTGTAAGGGTTTCCTTACTCTCTTTGTTTGGTATGACTTCAGTTTTTTAAGTGTCTGAAGGGGGATCTTAGAACGAATTTTTGTCTCAGATGTGTGTCTTTTAGGTGCACTTTGTCTATACTACACTGTTCTCATTAGGTTTGCAAGATGTTTAACATTGCAGTTTTTGGTGGATGAACGGTACACCACTGTTATGACTTTTTTCAAGTAAAGGTAAGCAGTGTCTCATATTTTACTTCCTTTAGCAGTTCAGGTGCCCACTGTGGACAGTTTGCTACCTTGGGGTTGGCTGTATTATGCATTCCGCATAGCATAATGTTAATGTCAAGTGTCTAGGTGTTGGGGCATTTTGGTCCCTGTTCTCTTGAATAGCAAAGATGTTTCAAGTATCAGAGTTTCCATACTCTATTAATTTTGAATGGAGACTAGTCACAGAGAACTTTGCTTTTCTCTTTTCATTTTCAGTCGTTGGAGTGGTGATGGAGTTGAGTTCCATCACTTGTAAGAACATCTGATTGTGTCCATTGCTCTCTTTCCTTAATATCTTCAAGAAGTAATAAACAAGGTGTTTTGTGTTGCTTCTTTGCTTGGCACTGGCAGTTCCTCATAGGCCTCTGGCGGAGGGGTGCACTGATCTGCTGTTTCTTGGTCAAAGTGTTATGGGAATGACCCAAATCTCTTCCCCTGACAGCCCCACATTTGCCTTTTACCATTGAGTGGTACTCTCCCTGCAGCTTTACACTGCAATTCACCAGCAGCTCCGGAGAGATTGAGTTTTCTCACAGGGTAGCAGGAAAGTTATTTGAGTACCTAATAGTTTGTTGGTGAACATATATCAAGGGAGGAAAGTCTTCTCTGATTAGTATAGAAAGGGGACTCTCTCTGCTCAGAACTTATACCCAGCAGGTTGCAGACTTTCCCTTTTACCTTAGCTGAATCAGGCCCCTTTAAGTGTGTGATGTAAAGGTTAGGGTTTGCCGTGTAATATAATCTTTCTCTGATTGGGTTAGCCCTCTCCTCTGCAGTGGAGTTGTGTATACTTGAAGTGTTGAACAGTCTCCATATCTCAGAAACTTCAGTCCTGGGTGACATGTTATTAGTGCTTTAAGCATCATGAGGTATTTTTCATGGCTATTCCACTGATAAACAGTCCTTACCCTAGACTCTTCTTTACTGGCCTCTGCATATGTCTGGGGAATTCTTTGGCTTGCAGAATTGCATTCGGCTTTTAACAGGGCAGAAATCACCCCATTCTATTGTCCCTCAGTGGGAAAGGTAGTTGAAGTCTCTTCTCTTTTGACAAAAGCTTAAGAGTTCGCTCAATTCTTCCCTCCAAATCTAAGGTAGTGAGCCAGATGAGATACTACTGTGGTAGCCTGCACCTTTCAGTGCTATATGAAGTTATCCACTCCCAGGGTTTGGAATCTTTTCTTCATAAATCAATACCAGTTAGTGCTAGAAAGAGTTGGCTAAGAACCCTTTCTTTTGGCTTTGTCTCATTCTCCTTTGTCTCAGAATTTGTGGCCAAGACACAAATTCCTTGGTTCCAAATCCATGATTTGAGTGTGTTTAGATTCCCTCCCTTTAAGTATCCATTGATGGAGAGCCAGACAAAATGTTGTCATGACCAGTTCATGGCCTACATGTTACATGAGAAGGACAAAGAACTTCAGACCAGAGTGCAAATGCCTTTTCATGAGTATGGGACATCACAAGAAGGAGGTGTCCAAATGCCATCTCCTTCTGGCAATGGGAGGCAACCTCCAACGCCTATGAGTCTCCTGATAGCATGATAGACTCTTTGACCTGCCCATGAGCTCACAACATAGGGGGCGTGGGGCCTTCCCTCTCCTTCTGAAAGAACTTCACATCATTTTACTTGAGGGATGTAGCACAGAAGTCCCTCGACACCTTTTCATTGGGGTCTATGGCACTGGCTCAACAAGCAGTTCAGGTATCCCATGGCTCATTCGAATTCTTTGGCTAGAGTGTTCAGCTTCTGAGAGGAGAGGTGGTATGTGGACTGATCTGTTCTATCTCCCATGACCCATACCTGTGAACATTTGTGCTTAAGTACAAGCAGGACACAAATGAGTACAGTTAAATGACATTAAATGCTACTGTTCTACTACTCTAGAATGCAAGCCCTTGTCTCACCTTCTATAACAAGGGGGAAAAGTCAAGGTAGAGTCTTTAATCCATAACAAAGGCTGCCTCCGAAGAGAATGATTAGTCAGATATGATTCTGGTCCATAAAGTGCGGAGCAGGGATAGAGGGAAGTACTGCCCCACCCTTTGGGGCAGTGCCAGCAGGGCAACACTGCTGCCTTTTTTCTGCAATGATACTTTGCTTTGCCTACAAAGGTGCTCAGCCCTACCTGCAGGTACTGCTCCCCTTCTAAGTAATTAGTGTCCATATGTGAAAGGCATACCATTTGTATCCCTATAGGAATAAATACCATATTTTCCAAGTAATTTGTATTTTTCCTAAGTATACAAATTACACACTTTCATATTGGAGGTAACCCACCTTATCCATCCCACTTCATTTTTTCCCCTTCAGTTTTTCATTCTGAATATAGGCTGAAAGGACAATGGGTAACATCTGCTGAGTGAGAATGGGCACTGCTTCTCCCCAATCTCCACCTGGGTGACACCCTTGTTTAGTCAGAAATGTGGCTAGTTCAACAAATGTGCAGAAGGATACTCCAAATATGAAAGGCTATGGTTTGTATACCTAGGAAAAGTACAAATTAATTTTAAAATCTGGCATATTGCAAATACTGTAGTGGATTTGGTCACAGTATGCTCAATTGCACCAAATTTTAAAACATGGCAATTGCCAAGAGTTGCTCTTCATTGGGTTTATGTGCATTGTACCAAAAAAGCAAACGTGGTACCAGTAAATGTCTTAGTAATGGCAATAATCCTAGATTTTCTTGTACTCACTGCAAGAAGAATGCTCATAGTTCAGTTATGTTTCCTAACACTATCACATGAAAACCAGTTATCAGCCTGTTCTGCTCCCTGTGTTATCTATCAAATTTCATGGTGTAAATAACTGTTACACTGTTAGATGCTTATTGGATGGAGGGAGTCAGAAGTTGTCTGTCTGTGCCAGTTGCTAAAGAACTTAGAGAGAACATATGAACCTGCCTTCTACCGTATGATGCAACTACTTTACTAGGGGCATCTGATGTGTGTGTATATTCTTGGGAACTGGAAGCAACCAATTGTTGTGCTAGCTGACCTTAATTTTGACATTCAGTTGCATGCTTCACAACCGTATGAGGCTGTCAAGAGGAGTCTAATCAATCCTCTTAGTACAACACTGCAAAAGTTGAAGAATTAAAAAAAGGCATCATTTTCAAAGACTAAGTATTTTATCAATTTCCCTTGGAAAGATGACCTAATAGAGAAGGTTCCATCCAATCAAAGTAGCTTGCTCTGTTTTGAAATGAGTGGTCAAAAATTTGAATGAGATGGGACTGTTGACTGTTTATTAAGAAGTCCTCCATAAACAACTATATGATGGAATTAATGAGAAAATAAATGTTAAACTAAGGATTCTGATTAGTTTTTATGGATTCCACATAGGTCTGTTCTAAAGGACGGGGCTCACGTTATCACTAAGCTTTGTCCTGTAATTAACTGTTCTCTGAAAACCAAATGCCCCTTCTCTACATGAAACTGCTGATGGAGGAGTTAACTTAGTGAGAGGCATTGTAAAGTTGTCTATGGTCATGCTAAGCTATATCATGTGAGCATTCTTACAAATAATGTTAGCGAAAGAAGAAGACAAAAGCATGTCCTTTTTTGCATTTTAAACTTATATGTGATGATAATCATTTTTCAGGAATACTCAAACAAAACTTTTATGTGGACAACCTCATTGTCACTGGTAACTCTACTGAATTTCTCATGAATGCACATTCAGAATCTGTTAACAGAATGAAACAAAGTGGGCTTTGTTTACATTCCTGGAACTCCAATAGTGAAGAACTATGAGTTGTCATGTTAAAGGACGGCAATCTTGCCACTCATGCCAATATATTTATGAAAAAGTCCTAGATCTCAAATATTTCATGGAAAGTGATTCCATTCAGTTATCTGACAATGTGTTGGATCCCTCACTGACACGTAGTAAGAGATCAAAATATCTCAGATCTCAAAAATTTTGACCCTATGGGGAAATAGGAGAAACTACTCTCTTGAAAGAATTGTGGGGTTTAAAGCTCTCTTTGGATGAAATTGTATGGAAGTTGAAAAAACAATGGATAAACGCTGTTCTGACCTCTTGCGTTTTTCCACCTTACACTTCCTCAATCATGTGTCAATGAAGTTTCAAGCTGCTCAATGTGCTCCTTTTGTGACGATTCCAAATCAAGCTATGGCTTGGCCATTTATAATGTCTGCATTGTCAGTTTCTTAATTAATGTTTGCAAAACCTCAAGTTGCTCCCATCAAGTCTAAAATGCTACTTATGCTGGAACTATTGGGGTGTATTTAGCAGTAAAATGCTTACCTGTGGTTCTTGCCTTTTGCTTCAGTCAGATTGATTATCTGATTGTGTTACAATGGCTACTTGTTGACTGTCATTTGCACTTGATAATCCACGTGGCCTCATCACAAGAGGTCTTCCATATGCTGAATTAACCTAACAACTTCCCTTCTGGTTGAATGGTCCAGAGGGGTTTTCCACTTATCAAATTTTATAACCAGAAAGTAATATCTTTGCTACATGTAGGCAGCAAATTTAACCTGCAGAGGTCTCTGCGTCTTTAATGAAACATTGGTTGACATTCAGAAATATTCTGAATCTGTAATGCTTGCTAAAAATCAATGGTAAACTGAACTGACTGTGGAGTTTTATCATGGAAAGTGCAAGCATCTTGGTATTCACACCAACTTAAATACAGTTGAAACAAGTGGGTCTGGAGTTCCTAGAATGCATAAAATAGTTAAAAGAACTTTGGATGACATGCAGGAAATTGAACAAGTTAGCATTTCACTATCCCAAAATGACAAATTTGCCTCAAAACTCTGTCAGTTTTATTAAACACTTTCAGCATACTGTAATAAATTTTAGAGGTCATTGGTGGGTCAAAGGAGAGAAGGTTGAAAATGTGAAGGTGTACCTTTTGATTGTCACATGCATATAAATGTTATGGTCATGCACATGGAACCAGTCCTAGGGCATTGCCAGAACAGAGTTCTGTGTTAGCCTTTTTAAGGTTTTAATGTTTATGGTGTACCAGCATGTCCATAGCAACAATGCTAAGTCATATGTAGCTGGTTGTCTGTTCTTAGAGTAAGCTTTGATTTGTAATTTATTCGAGGAACATTTCCAAAGTTATAATATTCAATACATCAAAATTCTGCTATTCTCTGCCTGGGTAGGTGTAACCTGGGCGAGAATAATCAGATCTGCCAAGAGTTGTCATTACAAGAGAGTTGGCTGATCTAAACTTACATTCTTTAAATTGTTAACACTCATTGGTGATGATCAAGCAGTGATTAACTATAGACATTTAAGATGCCGTTCATCCAAAAATAATTTAGAAACAATAATTCCCCATTGTTTCCTCAAATTCAATGCTAATTTCCATTTGTTGTTAAGGCAACTAGAAGAAGGACACGTGCTGAATCAACTTCCCTCAAGAGAACCTTTTATATCAACCTCATCTCTAGGAGATTTTTCATCACTAGAGAATTGTGGTATGAGAATAAATTCTCTTAAGTCTGATAGAAACTGAGATCTCCATCATATAAATTGGGAGAGAGTAAAATCAGTGATGTTGTGTTAGTCTAAAAACTCAACACAACAAGGCCTCTTTGGTTATTGGGTCGTGTTACACCTAGGGCATGACGAAAAAGTAAGAAGTGTAAAACTCAAGAGAGGCAATGGTGTCATAGTTAATCATTCTATCAATCATCTGTATCCCATGGAGCTTTCTCTTTTTCCCAATTAGAGAGGTGTTGAAAAGGGTGATATGAACAATGTATCTAATGATGTCACAGAAAATGAGGTTTAAGAAAGTAGAACTTCAGATTATGAGTCTGCCTGTTCTAATTCTGTATTACCTGATCAGGTAGCTACAGTGTGACATGAGGGCTCATCCCTTAAGAGTTGCTGCCAATGCTTGCAAAACAGTGGTATGCAGACTTTAATAATTATTGTATTTATCTTGATTATTTTTCTATTACAGTACATTAATTTATTTTGTTTACTACTGTGGAATGTCATGCTTCATCATGCAATGTCACTGTACATTTTGGTTGGTGGGAATCAAGAAATTCACATTTCATGTCTTTCAGTCATTTATTCGTTTTGCATTTTTAATTGTGTTAATTTAATTCCCTTTAATTATGCTACTTGCTCTTCTTAAAAATTGATTGTCTCAAGTCTGAATGTGACGTCATAAAACAAAGACACCCTCTGCTGGTGTTACACTGCAACTTCATACACTCTCAGAGTGTACGAAGTTCATCTAGAATTCAGACGAGAGGCAAATCAAATACAGTCTTCAATAAATACAGCAAATTAAGATTCACTATGGATCGTCTTGCCTACACGAATTTTATCTGCTAAATAGCAAATGTTACAAGACCACAAGCGTTTTCTCATGGCCTCATCAATTCAACCAGAATTTAATAGCTTCCTAATAAGGACCTCAAGACTCAAGAAAACCTCGAAAACATTGCGTGTAAGGTTACTGTCAGATTCACAGCCGGTGTCCCGGTGTTTTTCCGGAATAAAATTTTATCAACGTACCTGACAAAGATGACACTTTGTCACGGGGTATCTTACATCCCTACCTAATTTTTTACTGTATTCTGTATTACGAAAGTTGCATAATTCTGGTAATTATAAGAGTAACACCGACTTCTTGTAGACATCGCCAGCAAACTCAGAGGAACGTCTTTCGAAGATGTAATGACGTAACTTATGACGTCATTAACTTGCCTCCTTCTCGATGGATAATTGGCTATTCGTGAAAAAGTCTCAACCTCTGTCAACAAAGAAATACAACCAATACTCCTTGTTTACATTTTGTAGTAGTGGTAGTAGCAGTATAGAGGATTTATCTCATGAGGTCGAGTAACCCATCTTCTATTGGATATTTTTCGTTTGAAAGGCGATAATGCTTGTTACTATACCTTTGCAATTGGGTGGATTCACTTTATTGTACTCTTGGTGTCCGAAAAAGGGGAAAAATAAATGGTCGTTTGACTTTTGCTGCATAATGTACGAGCAGCTAATTACTGTTAATTTTTTTATTCGCTTATTATTATCAGGTTTTATGAGTCCAGAATGACTTCTCTAATCTTAGAGACAAACAGTTGCTTATTGTAGGTCGTAATTGGGTGATCTGCCAATTCATCACTTTCAGTTAAGAATCATTCAAGTGAGCAAATTGAAGGACCGAGTATACTTATACTTTTTAGCGTGCAAGCACTCTTGGTATTTAAAAGCCTACAACAATTGAACTGTCATCCTGATAATATTCTGTAGCATTTGAAAACAACTTTCATTATAATGTTACAATTCGGCCATTGCTGTACTCTGTCAGTAACAGGACAGGAGCGATCATATGAAATGACATGCCCTTACATGGATCCTTTATTTAACATAATTACATAGGAGGAAACTTGACATTATAATCAATGGGTTCATTATGGCGTATTATGACCCATGACAGTTTTTTTTTTTTTTTTTTTTGCAAAGCAAGTTTTAATGTTGTTCTGCAAGTTATATTTTACTAAGAAATCAACAACTATTGCTTTATAGAGCCTATATAATTATCTTTCTGTACCTTATGGAAGTCAACAAATGACGAAAACTTGGTAGCCTTGGATGTCCGGGCGTACTCCTTACCCAAAAAAAGGGCCCCATTATTCATTTACCTGTTCAAGCTTACGTAGGGTTTGCCACGGGCCTCCTCACTTCTAAACAATTGCGCAAGTCGAATCACAAAAGCTGTCCTGCAACCACGGGGACAATGGCATATCATAGCCGCCATTGTCGAAGCCTTGACAAGGTACGAATATTCATTCAGAATTTCAGAGACAGCTGTTTGTCGTCATCACCTTGTGGGAAGAGTCGGGACGTCATCCTATGTTTACGTCCCGTATAACTTTGAGCCCATACATTAGAGTGCTCCGCCACTGGCTTCGGCTGATTTATTTTACTCTTATGAATATATTTTTGTCAAATGCACAGAAAAAAAGTTATTCCGGAAAAACAACGGGACAAAGGCTCTGAATCTCATAGTAATTGATATACTCATTTCTACACCTGAAGAGGGCAGATTATCCTTGCCCATTGTCTGTTAAGACTTTAATCTGTTTTGAACTTATTTTTCACTTTTCTTTTCCAGACTACTTGCACATGATAAAAGTTTTATTTAGTCGTAGAGTCGTTTCATAAAAGCCCCAATGCCAACCCAATAAAGGCAAAAGTCGTAAAACGTTTATGATGATGATTTTGAATAAACGTTCCTACGGTTCATCATAGACAGTTATTTGAAAGGATCAGGTCGTTCTAACAAGCTTTTTGGAATTTTCCCCAGAGTACTAATTAGGAATGACTCGACTTCCGAGTATTTTTTGTCTCGGTTTGTTCTTCAAGATGGTTCTAATAGAAAAAGTTCATGAATCCATTAAAATCCAAGAAAAACTTAATGACATTTGACCTAAACAGTAATTATGGTTAATTTTCTCATGAACTGTCTTAACCTAACATCGCCATAAATACATTATTATTATTATTATTATTATTATTATTATTATTATTATTATTATTATTAAAGAATTCCAAAGACTCATAACTCTGATCACATCAGTTAACTTATTATCAAAGAATTAAAAAAATGCTTCAATAAAAATGTATAAATGTATTTCTTACTTATAATTAGCTGTACTGTATATCGACTTATGAGAAGTGACCGAAATTTCACATGAAAAAATTATTATTGTCATGCTGAGGTCACGTGGTAAGGTTGGAACAAGACTTCCAGTAATACCAATGAATATAAGTATACATAGACAGTTATGTGATTGCTTATATATATATATATATATATATATATATATATATATATATATATATATATATATATATATATATATATATATATATATATATATAAAACATTCTATCCTACACATAGGGGCAGGTATGAAAACTTCCTTATGTTTTATACCAGCTCTTCTTTTTACCCAACTCAGCCGTCACTGCTTATTTTTTTTGCTTGCTTATATAGGAGAACTGGTTTGCTTACCCTGCCCCCCTCCAACCCCCCGCGGAAACTGCATCCTGAGGAAACACCACTTTCAAGTGAAACCTAATCAGAGTTATACCCGTCTAATTTATGAATAAGGCGTGCGCTGAGTGAATTTACCTTCAATTCTTCATTTTCCTGGTAGAGATCTGCTGGCTCGTCGTTCATTACACCGAGGCCATTGAGAGAGAAACTGGCAGTGACTCCTTTGGCGCGAGCCCGATTGTCGTACTGATCACCAGTTCCTTTGATGATGCGATAAAACTGGAAGGAGGGATAAAAGGCAGGGGTAAGTTTTCAACTAGTATTGTTTTTCGAAGCTCACATGTTTTTAAAAAAGGATAACAGTAGTTTCCGTACACTGTTATTATAAACCATATGTAGATTCTTCATAGTGTATATTTTATGTCCTGGAGAGAAAATGCTTGATACAATACTTTTTAAAAATGACCCATACAAATCCATCTCAGTTTCAGTTAAAAATCTTATATAGCAATCATGTATTCCTTCCACATATATTATCAAGTTTCTATGTCCCATTTCATCACTTTTTTTATTTCTCATTTCTCTCATTACCATCCTCCTTACCTTTGGTCCAAAGATGAGCAAGATGGTGACTGAAGTACTGAACTGAGTCCTGAGGAATCCTAGCAGGTATTTGATATCAGGCCCGGCGTTGGGGAATATCAGCAAGCTGCAATGATAAAGGTAAGAATTTATGGTTCCCTTCATTGGATACAATTGGAAAGCTTTGACAGAAATAGCCTAATCAGAGAAAAACCGTTAAGAAAAAAATGGTTTATAGAGAGAATAAAATAATAACGTTGGGGTTCTGTATGTGCGCACTGGCAGTATAAATGTGAAGAAAATGATTATAGTAGATGTACTTTAAAGAGGGGGGTGGGGGGAACAGACGTTACGACCCTTCCTGAAACCAAAATTAAAATTGTTTCTGGTCTGGCTGTGTGATGAAGAGCAAGAGGTCAAGTTAGCTTTTGTTGCATCAAAATTCTATAGAGAGGTGTGAAAAAAGTTTATTTCAATAGACAGTAAATTAATAAGTAAATTGAGTAAATTAATGAGTAAGTCTCAGCTAGACCAGGAACAATCAATCTTTTAATTTTGGTGAAGGGTTTTTCCCTCATTTAAAGTACATCTACTATAATATGTTTCTTCACATTTGTACTGGCAGTATGCACATTCAGAACCCCAAGGTTATTTTATTCTATATATATTCAATTCTACAACAGGTCTGAAAACTTTTATGGACATTGACTGCCTCCGTTAGGAGGGAAAAGGAGAGAGTCACCAGAGAGAACAGTCCTAGGTATTCAGGAATTGAGAGAATGTCTGCAAGATAGATGTGAATGGCACAGTGAGCCTGTAAGGGTCTCAATATGCTACTGATGAACCTTTGGTGTATTCAACAGTTGAAAGTATTTATGTGGCAGACACTACAGTGTAACTTTTTCCCTGGAACCACATCTGTTTATAACTTCCAGGCATAATTCTTCTTCTTTTATAGTTTCACACAAATTCTCAAAATTCCAACATGATCCTTTAATGTATGCTAAATATTGACAGTAAAATATTATTTCTTGACTTAGATATTCTCATCTTGCATTTCATTTTTGTTTTGCTAATCATATTCTAACAGTGGTTTCTGTTAAATTTATGGTAAAGCAGTTCAAAGCAGAATTCAGCACTATGGACAGTAACAAGTTCCTAGTTTGTTACTACAGGGATAAAATCTCTTCATTTATAGAATACGTTTCAGCACATGCACTGGACGGGCAGTAAACTTCCTGAAAAAATGGGTATCCTGGTGGAGACAGAGGAGAGTTGGGGTTTACCCATACTCTCCTCACACATACTATCCACTGTCCCCTCAACCTTGTGTGTGTGTTAAAGCAGCGCACTACTCTCTACTCGTTGGCTGTTTGTTGACTGTGTGGATGGGTACCCTTAACTTTTCCTCTTTTTTTTTTGCATGTGCTTGTGTGGTGTATTTTTGTTTGAGTTTGGCCCAGTTTTTTCTCTCAGCATGGAGAAGAAACAGGACCAATGCCGTTGCGAGGGTGGTGCTTGGCCAAATAACCAGTTCTTGTCCCAAACTGCAGATAACCTGCATTTAGTATTCACAGTCAGTATGCACATTACAGTATTTACAATCGGTATGCACATTATGCAGAGGTAAGAAGTGCACACATGCACTGCCCTATGATGAATGTGTAGCTTGGTATCCCCCTCCCCACCCTTCCTCCCTTGGAAGCATTATGGTAGGAGGAGAAGAAAGACAAGGGAAAGCCCCTCAGCATCCCTAGAGTGTGGACCCATACCAGACGTGATGCCTTGCATTTCCAAATCACTATCACCGTTCACCTTCCCTAGCATTTCCACTTCTGATCACCATCTTGGGCAGGAAAGAATGAAGACAACAAATCATGCTCGTGATTGCTACAGGTACTGACCCCTCCATATAAGCACCTTCATCTGACTAAGGTCCCACCTGTTGCTGAGCATGTGGAAGTGATGATGTGGCCCCCTCCTGTCCCACTGGATACACTAGTGTACAGACCCTCTAGAGAAGTGGATAGGTCACCAGCATTGAAGAAGTAGCTTTGTTACTCTTCATTGTTGCCTTCCTCGTCCCCTTTGACTACCACTGGAAGAATAAGAGATCCAAGGCTTGTAGGAAGATTCTTCACACCCTGCTCCCACCATCAGAGATAGTGAGATATTAGGTCGCCCTCAAGTTACCAGTATTCGTGGTGTATGGCAGTGTCTCGCCATATCTTCATTCAGGTAGGAGCCACGCTTCATCTCCCTCTTCCCCATGCCTGGTCCCCAGCTCAGGGCAGGGCCTTCTGTCAGGATAGCCATTCTTCATGTAGCTCTAAGAGCTTTCTTGCAATCAGCACTCATGGCCTGCTAGCTCTCCCAACCATCCTTGGTCTCCGTACCAACAATGGCAGGGCAGCTGATGGAGCTCTCCTTATTGCTTACTTGCAGGTGCCTGTAGGAGACCCTTTTCCTCTTCACCTTGTTCAGCACACTAGTGCTCTCCTCTCCCTGTCAAGTAGGTTTGTTCTTGCTCCTGGGAGAGTCTCCTATCCCTCAAGCTCTGGGCTACACTCCATCGCATCCATGGGAGGAGAAGGATCACAATGTACATAACGTGCTCCTTTCCCAGCATCCTGCCCAGCTTCTGCTCCAATCCTGCTCTGGTCTGGACCCTACATCAGAGGCATGCTTAACACTCACTGCTTGTCACCACCTGTAAGACTAGAGTGAGAGAGTGAGACTGGGAGTGAAAGTCAAATGTCTCCCTTAGCACTTTGGAGGCAGGGCCTTCGGCAGATCTAGAACAGTAGTTTCAGTTTTGATGCTCATTCATGAGCTGAATTCTCTCAGAAGGCAACCTCAGCATCAACTTTGCCTAAAATTTCATCCTTGGAGTGAGTGGTTTGTTCCACTTCGGAGGTGAGACTTTTGGTATTGTTACCCTGGTTGTAGTTATCTTGTAGTGTTTTGGCCAAGATTAACTCCTTTATTTACCGGTCACAAGTTCCTTTGCAACAAGCAGATTGAGCAGACTCCTTCCCCACCAAGTGCTTACCTGACAAGAGAAATACTGCACCCTAGAAGTCGCTGGGGACACTCCTCTTAGACTAGATCCATTATTGTGCCATCTCAAGAACACGCTATCTAATGAAAGACTGACAGCAGTGACTCTCCAACACCTTCACCAAAGCCATCAACTTGGCATCGCTAATGATGTCACCACTTGGCTGGACCTTTGGCAATGTGCCATGACAACCTTGATGATGAGAGAGCTCCTAACACCATCAACTTTGGTACCCAGAAGAACCTTCAGCCCCAAAATTCTGAACAAGAACAAGCCCCCTCTTCTTCTAGCTAGGACTCTTGGCACCTCCCAGCCTAACAGCCTCCTATTCAAGGCCAGTCAAAATGAGTGGGCAGAGGAGAGAAGAAAGGATGGAACTGCTGAGAATGTGACTTTCCTTTCCCTCTGACTCCTCTGGACCCTATGTCAGAGGCAAACTTGACCTGTATAGGAGGGACTCAGTTCTCACCTGGGTTTCTTGGAAAATATTGCACGAGGCCTGACTCTCATTACATAAAAACACCTTCTTGGATAAAGGTGATTACATCATAAAGATGAAGATTAATGACAACCAAGTTTCCCTGATTTCCAGTGTAGCCACCTTTAAGCTATCACAGGAAGGCAAGACTCAGCCTTCAAGACCATTGGGTACCTTCACACCAGTGACTTCAGGGGTGTCCAGAGGAAACCTCTGCCTCAAGAATCTGAACAAGAACAGGGCCCCTCTTCTTCTACCAGGGGTTCAGACACCTCCCAGCTCTTTCAGTAATTCCTTAAAGGGACAATAAAAAAGCAGGGGTAGAGGAAAGAAAAAAGGACGGAGTCACAGAGAGTAGCACTCCCCTTCCTCCACTGCAATCAGTGAGGGTTGCATTTCATGTCATTGGACAGTGTGGCAGCAACACAGTAGAACCATGGGTAGTCTCCATCCAACAGGACAGGTACAAACTCCCGTTCAAGGACTACTGCCCCCACCCCTTGTCCCTCAAGGTCAGAGTACCTTTGATTCATGTAGTATTAGTTGAACAAAACTGGCCCTCTTCCTACAACCCACCTCACCATCTAAGCTTCCTGATCAAGAAAGTACAAGAGGATACAGCCTAGTGGTTCATCAACTCCAATCTGCTTCCTAGAGTTTCATTGAGCTCTTCAACTGGTAGATGCTCCTCTTCTAGGACACCTTGAGGAGAGTTTGTTTCAGAGACATGGACCTGGACCTTCAAAGTCTTCACAACAACCTGGAGTTGCAGATACTGTATGTGTCCCTTGTGCAATGTGATTTTTGTGTTTATGTGTGGCCCAGTTTTTCTCTCAGCATGAACAGTCAGGATGAATGCTGCTGCAAGGGTTGTGTACGGCCAAGTGACTGGTTCATGTTTCCAGTTGTGGTAAATCCGCATTCACTATGTACATCATATAGAGGTAGGGATTGCATATGTGAACTTACCTGTGATGAATGTGAGAGCAATACGGTAGGAGAAAAAATACAAGGAAAGGCTCCTCAACATCCATAGAGCATGTATGCAGGTTGGAAGTGACATCTAGTCCTTCAAAATCTTTCTCACCCCCAGTCACTGTCTCTTTTCTTTCAAAATCTTTCTCACCCCCAGTTACTGTCTCTTTTCCAACATCCCTAAAGCTTCCATTCCTGGGAGAGAACTCACCAGCTTACAAACCTATTCTTCCTTTTTCCGACAATAAGGAAGCTAAGGATATGTCTTCATGTATATGCAAAAGGTTTAGCCTTCTTTGAATATTGCCTATGTTCATATCTCTTGGCCTTTCTTGGCTCTATGGTAAAAAAAATTAGACCAAAAAATCTTGCTTGCAATTGCTATGGAGTACTGACCCTCCTACAGTAACAATCTAACTGATGCCCAACCTACTGTTGAGCATGTGGAGGTGATGTTGGCCCCACCCCCTTCCTGCTGGATACATCTATGTGTAGATCTTCTTCCTTCCCTGGACTATCATCACCAGACACCCAAGGCTGTGGGGAGAGGTCCTGACATTCATTGCACCATCGCTTCCTCCATTGGAGATGAAAGGGGATACATTAGATCAGCTTCAAATGACTGGCATTCTTGGCTCACATGATTCAGATATGAGCTGTGCTACTTCATCTTTTCACCTTGGTCCCTTGGGTTCAAGCTGGGAAGGTGCTGTGCATCCCCTCTTCCCACTCCTGGTCCCCAACCAGGTGCAGAGTCTCCTCTCAGAATAGGTGCCCTCCATGCAGCTTTCGTGAGCCTTCCTGGAATCAGCACACACAGCCTGCTTGCTCTCCCCACTGTTCTTGGTGTCCATACTGACATAAGAGAGCTTGTTAACCTTAACCTCATTTGGCGCACTCACTCTCTCTAATCTTTCCCTGTCAAGTGGGCTTGTTCTCACTCCTGGGAGAGGTCTCTCATCCCAGCAAGTATGCATCTTGGTTATGGGAGGAGATGGATCATGGTGCACATAACTTGCATGTCTCTCCTCACTCAAAGGCATGCTAAAGCCATAGCCCTGCTGGCTCTCATCACCTGAAGGACAGTACCTGAAGCAAGAGTGGGAGGGGACGTTAAATGCCTCTCCCACCTCCTTGGAGGCAGTTGGGCCTTGTGTTGTTGGTGAGCCTTTGAGTGCTGGGGCCCCTCTCCTACAGAGACCCTATGAGCGGATCTGCAACGTCAGTTTCATGAGGTTATTATGCTCGTTTATAAGCTAAATAATCTCAGAAAGGTGACTTAAGCATCAACTTTACCAGCAATCTCATCATCAGATTGGGTGGTGGTTCTACTCCAAAAGTAAGACCTTCAGAAAGGTTGCCATGGTTTGGAGTTATCATCTCACATTTTGGACAAAGTTAACTCCTCAATCTCCAAGTGAGGGAGCTCCCTCACCTAGAGATCAAGGAGTTAACCTCAGCCAAAACACAATGTGATAACTCCAACCACAGTAACCTTACCACAAGTCTCACTTCCGGAGTGGAAACAGCCACCCACTCCAAGGATGAGACTGTCGGCAAAGTTGTAGCTGAAGATTATTTAGCTCATGAATGAGCATAACCTCATGAAACTACTATTGCAGATCTGCCCATAAGGTCTCTGTGAGAGAAGAACCTCAGTACCCAAAGGCTCACCAACAACACGGGGGGTCAGGCACCTCCAAGAAGGTAAGGAGATGTTTAGCTTTCACTCTAAATCTTGCTCCAGGTACTTTCCGGGAGGTGGCGAGTGCCTGTAGGGCTATGGACTGAGCACATCTCTGATGTAGGGTCAAAAGCAAAGCCACCATTCTCAGTGACACCTACCTTTCTTCTTTCTTCTATGCCCTCTTTTTGACTGGCCATAAATGGGAGGGTGAAAGGGCGGGGAGGCGTTCTTGTTCAGAATTTTAGGGCTGAAGGTCCCTCTGGGTGCTTCCAAGTTGATGGTTTGAAGATACTCATTGGTTTTGCAGGCAAAGCCTTGCCTCCCTGTGATGGGAGTCTTCTCTCTTCTTCTCTACAGTCACGTCAACTTTACCCAACTAAAATAGAACTGCAACCAGAAGAAGGTCCCATAAACCAAGATAAAACAGAGTCCTTCCCATGCAGGATTAAGTTTGTCCACTTGATGGTGACCTACCTGGTGAGCTACAAAAGTGAGTGCCTTGTCACCAGAAACCACTAAGCTCCTTGCTGAAGGCCAAGGTTCTACAGAGAACTCTATCATCATCAAGGTTTCATGGCACATCGCCAAAAGTTCAGCAAACAGGTGACATGAGCAACTGTCACCATTACTGATACCAAGTTGTTGGCTTCAGTAAACGTGTTGGTGAACCCCTGTTGTCAGTCTTTCAAGAGATGGCACAACAACAAATCTAGTCTAAGAGGAGTGTCCTCAGTGCCATCTAGGGACAAAGCCCCTGTTGTCAGTCTCTGGAGAGGTAAGCTACCTCTTGAAAGGCTTTGAGAGTAGGGGCTCTCCTACACTTTCATCAAGGCCAACAACTTGGTATTAGTAATGATGGCAGCTGTTCGTGTCACCTCTTATCTGAACTTTTGGCATTGTGCTATGACAACCTTGATAATGATAGAGTTTCCTGTAGAAGCTTGGCCTTTAGCAAGGAGGTTAGTGGTTTCTGGTTATGGCATTCACTTTTCTAACCCACCAGGTCACCAACATGTGAGCATACTTGATCCTGCATTGGAAGGACTCAGTTCTCACATTGGTTTCTCAACAACAAGCATTGGCTCTTGTTATGTAATGGCATCTTCTCCCAGTTGCAGTTCTATTTTTGCTTGTGTCAAGTTGACATGGCTGTAGAGATGGAGAGAAAAGATTCCCATGATTCCCTGATCTCCCATGCAGCCATCTTTTAGCCATCACCAGGCGGCATGGCTTTGCCTGCAAGACCATATGGTACCTTTACCCATCAACTACAGGTACCCAGAGCTTCAGCCCCAATATTCTGAACTAGGACAGGTCCCCCTCTTCTAGCAAGGACTCTTGGCACCTCCCTGCCCCTTCACCCTCCCATTCAGGGGCAGTCAAAAAGAGGTGGTGGAATAAAGAAGAAAAGGAGTCGCTATGAGTGTTGATCCCCCCTCAACTGACACAGGTGGGGGGTTGCCTGTTGCAATGTTAACCATTGTGGCAGCAACATGGAGCAGAGACATAGGCAGTCTCCATCCTGCAGGACAGGTAGAAATTCCGGTTAAAGGAATGCTGGCCCCTGCCAGTGAACCCCATATACCTCTTTGACATAAGATGCAAACCCACTGAAATTCTGAGCCCTATGGCCGGTGATTGGTTGAAACTATTTTGCAGAAGGGCAATCTGAAATTGTTCCTACTGATATCTGGGGTTCTACAGCCATCTCTTCCCAGTGAAGAAAGCCTCTGGAGGTTGGAGACTGGCACTGACTCCATATTCTCATCCATCAGGACTCCAGGATGGGCCTCCAGATTGTGTTCAACATGTGCTTTACCTCACTCTAGAATCAGGCTGTCAGGTGTTCAACCAGGTTTTCATCCAGGTCTCTGCTTGCACCCACTCCAAGGTCATTATCTCCTGCAATCCCAGGAGGATAGGCTGATTCTCCTCCCTCCAAGGAGCAACTCTTTGATATAAATACCAGCTATCTCTATGCCACAATCTAGATGTGATAATAAACTGGCAGAAGTCTGATCTAATCCCCAAGCAATAGATCAAGTAGGTATCTGGGAGTGCTCCTAGACACTGTTGCAGTGAAGGCCTTCCCAGCTGCTTCCTGCCTGGACAACCTTAGGGAAGTTGCAGCCCACCTCCTGTTGAAGGAAGAACAAGCAACTCAGCAAATGACAAGTGATTTTGGGTCACCTCTTGTCCCTAGAAAAGTTTGTCCCTCATGGATGGAGTAACCTTTGATCCATGCAGTGGCAATTGAAACAAAACCGATCCACCTCCCACAACCCACTTCACAACCTACTTACCCTGAATAGCAATGTACAGGAGGATCTAGCTTGGTGGTTCAACAATACAAACCTGCCCAAGGGAGTCCCAGTGAGCTTTTCCCCTTGGGAGATGCTCCTTTTCTTGGATGTCTTGAAGAAGGGTTGAGGCACACACCTGAGAGAAGAGTTCACTTCAGGAATGTGGACCCTGAACCTTCAATGTCTTCACATCAACATCCTGGAGAGGCAAACATCTTAGTTGATACTGCATGTCAAACCAGCTTGGATGGGCACTCTGTGGTTGTCATGAGGTGACAACAGCACTACAGTAGCATACATCAAAAAGTAAGGTGGGATGGCATTTCCTCACTGTGCCAACTAGCCAACCAAATGCAAGAGTGGGCAACTCTTGAGGCAATCAAATTGCTAGCCAGGTACATTCCCAGCCAGAGGAATGTCCTGGACAATAAGTTAATTTGTCAGGGTCAGGTACACTCCTAAGTAGCAAAGAAGCTGTTCAAACTTTGGAGCTCTCCCACGATTGACCTGTTTGCCACAAGACTAAATATAAGACTCCCTGTCTTCTGTTCCCAAGTTCCAGACTTTCTTCAATAAGGCAAGGGCCTTTCCATCTGTGGTTAAAGGTTACCATGCAGCTCTCTTCAAGTTTTCTAAGAGGTTTGGATTTCTCTACCTTGGTAGAATTATCCATGCTCATAAAAGAATTTTTAGAAATCTGCCCTCCCAAGAAATTTACCCCCCAAAATGAGATGTTTCCTTGGTTCTCCAGAGCCTGACAGCCTCCACATGTTTCCTTGGTTCTCCAGAGCCTGACAGCCTCCACATGTCATTTGCTATTGCAATCTTCCATTAGAGACATTGAATTGAAAATGAAACGTTTTCCTTCTGGCTCTGGCATCGATGAAGAGAGTTGGGAATTGCATGGCTTGTTGTATCTCATTCAGCACTTGTAAGGGTGGGGCTCACTTTCCTTTGTACTGGAATTTGTAGCCAAAACTCAAAATCACTAGGTGTTGGACAAGAGAACTGAGAGTTTCTTGATTTCTTCTCTCAATGATTTTGTTGGTGGAGACCCAGATGATATGTTACTATGTCCCTGGTATGTGCCCTTAAGCGCTACCCAAAAAGGACACACTCCTTAAAGCCAGAGTGCAGGTAATGTTTTGTTAGTATCAGTTGTCTCAAGAAAGTTTCTCAGAATATAATCTTGTGGCTTCATGTGGTCCTCCTAAGAGGAGTTGAGCCCTCTCTCCAATGTGAGAGTTAACAATGTAAGAGGTATTCTTGCCTTTCAGAAGAACTTTTTGGTTCAACAGGCAAATAGAGGCCAGGTTCAGGCACAACCAGACCACTTTTACCTCATTCAACCCAAGGAATGTTAAAGGAATGTTGCCTACAAGTTCCTCAATACATTCTCCTTGGAACTAGTGGTAGTTGCTCAAAAAGCGGTGTGATTACCGGGTCTGGACCAGCACCCTAGATTTCATTGAGTACTCAGGCTTGATAATTCATCTGTTTGTTTTGCAAATCAATGAAGAATGAATGGTTATCCCCCCCCCCTTTCCTTTCCTTTACCTATCTTACAGCATTCGAGCTAAAGTACACTCTGGACCCAAATAAGTTTGAGGTATGTACTTTATGAGGACCTGTTCTACTAGGTTATATTTTGTGTTCCCCTTTTATAACAAGGGGAAGGGGGGGCACGGCTGAGTTCTTCCTGAACCCACCAATTGTTATTATTAGCCAGGAAAAGCTGCACACTGATGGGACTTTTTCTTTGGAATTGGCCCTGGTTCTCAGATATTCGTTCCTACAAACTATGTCCTCTGTGAGGTAGGTAGTAGTGTTGTTCCTTTACTACCAGATTGCTGGTTCTCAAATATTTGTACCTACAAACTTTTTCATCATGGGGTAGGTAGTTCATGTTGGTTCTTCATCCTGAAGTTGCAAGCAACAGGATGACTTGGCTCTTTCTGTTTTGGGGGTATTGCCTCCCACTTAATGGGGTAATTCTCCATACATTAAATGAATAACGTTTGTATCCCCATTGGAACAAATTACAAATTTTTACAATAATTTGTAATTTTTCTGGGTCAAAGCCTTTCATATACTGTAGACTTCATCCACCTCAGTCACCTCATTCCACCTCTCGTGCCAAAGGGATAATGGATGACGTGTGAGGAGAATGCAGGTAACCCCGTCTCCACCAAGATATCCTTTGTGTTAGTCAGTTAACAGCCAGTACAGTGCATGCACTGAAGGATACCCCATACACAAAAACCTGTGGTTTGTATACCTTAGCAAAGTACAAATTGAAAATCTGTGATTTTAATATCCACCTAAGAGTTCAGTAGTCAGATTCTTTATTCATAATTCATTTATTATTTGCAAAACGATCTAGTAGTCTACTTTCTCTCTTGAATTCTTCTTATATATTGTTATATCCTCAGCTTTCAAATGATTTCTCTTTCAGCAGGATGTTGCTACCAAAGATATGGTAGACCAGAAAAATCTTGACCCATGGCATCAGCCAGGGAGGTACTAGATGGCAAAAACACGGATATCTTCCAACCAATCAGAAAAGCAGCTTGAAACATTGACTCAGCCATAATTTTATGACATATAACCCACCCTCAAAAGTAGATTTTAGATCACCTGCCCAATCAGGCAAAAGTAGATTTTAAATCTATAAAAAACAATTAATTTGCGCACCAAAAAATTCGCTAGTGCAGAGTGAAAGAGGTGTCTCAGTGAAATATATTGATGACATCACTAATGTCCAGCAGGTCTACATCAACTCCTGATGATGACTCACCTTAGTCCTTCAGCCAATATATCAAATCCCAGTGAACTGCACTCCAGAAGAAGCCTGGCATGCTCAGATTCCCACCGAACTGCACTCCAGAGGAAGCCTGGCATGCTCCTACCCACAGAAACTAAAGGAAAGTCTTGAGATATAGTGGTGTCAGTCATGAGGAGAAGCTGATATACTGAAGCCCTTTTGTACCCTCCTGTATCCTCCTTAAAGAAAGTTCCACAACAATGTGTTTCTTGAGTCACATATAGCCCGTCAACATGCTACGTGATTTTTCTGCTTTCGGGGTTAGAGAATATTCTGATAAAAGTCTACAGACTTAGGAGCAGTTTCCTCATTTTCGACTCTCCCATCATCATAAATTTAAAGTAATTCACAACCAGAAAATGAGCTGTTCTGAAGAAGCTGTAACCTCTTTGGTCATCTTAATTGTGTCAACTTACTTCATTTTTATCATATGGCATTTTAATTAATCTGCATGGCCTATTTGAAAAATACTGAATTGACAGATAACTGAAAACCCCTGCCCTACATTTTACAATTTTTTTTTAAACAATCATCTGTGCACCCTGATACAAGCAGTTAATCTCTGATGTAAACAAGTACAGGTACATTAAAATTGTATTTGCATATGACTATGCAAATCTCTGCAAACTATTACATGGCTGATTGGTTCATATATATTGCAACCGTCTGTCAGAAATTAATGAAAATACATGACTTAACGTGGGAATGATTAAGGATGTCGCACACGATATTTCAGTTTTTTTAACGAAAATTAACTGAGACAACAATTATGTTGCATTACTTATTGAACGTCCCTCATGTGTGTGTATGTGTACATATAACACACAAACAAACACACACACACACACACACACACATATATATATATATATATATATATATATATATATATATATATATATATATATATATATATATATATATATATATATATATATATATATATTGTGTGTGTGTGTTGTCATGATGTATACCGAGTACCTGGTTATTACACAACTAATCACCGAATTCAAAATTAACCTCACTTCTGCCAGATACCTGAACTCTCATAACAATAAAAATTACTACAGAGTTTATCGAAACATGTGTGAGGTATCAACAATTAAACAAGAAATATACTAAAGTAAAAGGGCATCACTCCTTCAAACAAATTTAACTGTTTCCCTGGTCTTATTTCACTTCAGCAAAACTAAAGGAACATAACATGTTTATCACTTTGCTTTATGCACACAATTAATCCTATTCACTGGTGGTCAATAAATGAAGCACTGTTTTTAAAAATTTTAAATACAAAAATTCATTTTTAAATAGAAAATTTATAATTAGAATTCACAATCTGAAAAAATTTACTTTTGCTCAAAAACAACACAAAATTGAATTAATTTGTGAGTTAAATTACAAAGGATAATTTATCAAGAAATTAAATCAATCAAGCAAAATTTAAACTATCAAGAATTACTCAAGATTTGAAAAGAAAATCTTAGTAAATGAAAATTAAATCAAGTATGCAATGTTAAATTATTCAGAAATTCTTAAACTGATACGTAAATAAATGTTAAATCACCACTGTATAAAATGTGAAAAAATTAAGAGATTGCAAATGCAAAAACACACAAAAATACACAAAAGATTTACCAAAAACAATTTCACTAAGGCAAAAATCCCTTAATACACCTTATTATACCATGGTAATAATATGTAAAATTAACTTTACCGCAGCTGCTTGAGATTCACAAAGTACACTTTTGATAGGAGCCATTACAAATATACACACTACTATCAGGTCTCAAAAGCTAAGATTAATATCAGTGACCACACAAATATTTTATGTTAATAACTTCTCTCTTTTGAAGAAAGAGAGAGAGAGGGTACCACACGAATGGTCTCTGAAATCAGAATGAACAAATTTTATGATTCCAGTTATAGGCAAAACGTTTTGAACTGCAATCTTATAAAACATGACACAACTGATTGAGACGTGCTTTTTCTCTCAAAAAGGTGTACGTGACTTGAACAGAAAATCGTATGGGACACGATCAGAACAATATATGATCACAGCAATGTAATCTTAAAAATTATGCAATTGCCATGTGCTTTGGTAGAATAATTTGTTCGTATTTCTCAAAAAGGTACCTATCTTTACCAGAAAATCATATGGGACAAAGTTTTTAACAAAATCTCAACACGATCCGACTGTTATCTAAATCTATCAACACATGAATCTAACAGGAAACCAAGCACCCATCTCAACTCAAAAACAAAGTGACTTGATGACATTTACAACATTTGGTCTAACTGAAACTTTCTCTCCTGCTACTACGCTATTTTTAAGAAAGATATTAATTCTAAATTACGTTCTTAAGTTATATAAATAACTAACTCTTGTGAGATCTGACAATACACTACACATGATATCTCAACAACTATTATTACTACACACATCACATGATAACTAGAACAGTAAATGTATCAAAACCTTGTTACAAGACAATATTATGAAATTCCTCCCCCCAGAAGATTAGTTATCTCGGGTTTCAATCCAACGATTCACAACAGGATAAATAATCTGCAATTACATTGTTCTTTCCAAAAATGTTTTCTATTTTTACACAGTAGGGTTGCAAAATCAGTCAGGGGAGCTACTATGGCTGAGAAATTTAGACAAAATCGACGATAAAATCCACCTACGCCCAAAAATCTTTGTAACTGCTCCCTGGTAGTAGGGGGGTAGCCTTATGGATACCTTCTAAATTAGCATCAACAAGAGCGAGAAGGCCTTTTCCAACTTCAAATCCCAAATACTGAACAGCTGCCTTTCTAAACTCAGTTTTTTGTAAGTTGATTGTTGGTCCTACTTCCCGTAGTTTCTTGAACACTTTCCTTCAGATGTTCTTCCCATGTATTAGAATAAATAACAATGTCATCAAGGTATACACCCACCCCTCCTATGGATCTAGCAGTTGATCCATCCCTCATTAGAATGTTTGTGGCGGATTCATCAGACCAAATGGCAAAACAGTGTATTAATACAGTCCAAATGAAGTAATGAAAGCTGACAGCAACTTAGCATCCTCATCTAAGGGAATTTGATAATATCCTTTCAACAAATCTACCTTGGAAATAAACTTGGCTTGCCCAATATTATCAAGTAATTGATCTATAAGAAACAAGGGACAATTGTCAGCCACACTGATGGAATTCAGTTTCCTATAATCAGTACACATCCTAAATGAGCCATCTGGTTTCTTCACTAACACACAAGGAGAACTGTAATGACTTGAACTGTGTTCTGCTAATCCATGCTACAACAAATATTCAACTTCTTTCTTCAAAACATCTCAATGAAAAGGTGATGAGTGGTGTGCTCTCTGTTTAAAAGGTTTTCCTTCTTCTCTGATCTTTATCTCATGTGTTGTCAGATCGGTACGCCTAGGTACATCTGCAAAAATTTCAGGGAAACTTCTAATCATCTCACTTAATTCACCACTTTGCTCAACACTCAGATGTTGTAGTTTATCCTCCAAATTTTCCAATATGGAAGAATTGTTCATCTTGCTTTCAGCTCCCAATTTGGAGCCATCCTCATCCTCTGTAGACGAAGTTGTCTGTGTTATTGACACTGTTTCAATTTTAGCCTCTGAGAAGTAAGGTTTCAAAAGATTCACATGTATCTTCCTCTGTTGTTTCCTCCTTCCTGGTGTTTCAGTCACATAAGTTTGATCACTTAACTTCTCTATTATCTTTTAAGGACCTTGAAGCTTATTGGTAAGGGGAAATCTTTTCACTGGTAAGAAAAAAAGAACTAGATGACCCACACTAAAACTTCTTAGCTTAGTCTTAACATCATATCTTCTTTTCATTTTCTCTCAACTTATTTTCAGATTTTCTAAAAAGAATTTTCTAATTTCTCTTAACCTTTTCCTCAAGTTCTTCACATATTCTCCTTGGATTTCCTCTTGATTTTCTTCCCAATTTTCTGCAATAATTTTCAATGGACCCCTCACTTCTCGACCAAAAATCATCTGATTAGGTGAACATCCCACACTTTCTTGATAAGCATTCCGAACTTCAAACAACATCAAGGATAAACCAGCATCCCATTCTCTTCCTGATTCATAACAATACTTAGTTAACATACTTTTCAATGTCTGGTGGAACCTTTCTAAAGCTCGAGTCTCTGGATGATAAACAGTTGATAACTGTTGTTTCACTCCTAACAAGTTCATCACATCCTGTAACAATTTAGAAGTAAAGTTCGTTCCTCTATCACTTTGCACAATTTCTGGTATTCCAAGCTTGGAGAGAAACTCCACCAACTTCTCGGCAATTACCTTGGCAATTATACTTCTTACAGGAATTGCCTCAGGATACCTTGTCACTGGACACATTCATGTTAACAGATATTCATTTCCTTTCTTTGTTTTTGGAAACGGCCCAATCACATATATAATCACCTTGCTAAAGTTCTCCTCTAACTTCTATTGGTTGTAGGGGGGCTTTCTGAATGGTTTCATTCGGTTTTCCAGCTATCTGGCATGTGTGACACTCTCTGCAAAACCTGCTAACATCCTTGTGAAGTCCAGGCCAGAAAAAACATTTCATGATCTTCTCAACAGTCTTCCTGATTCCCATATGCCCAGACTCACGAGCTACTGCTACCACTTGCTTCCTCAATGGTATGGAATCAGAATTTGATGATATTCGCCCCATTCAACATTACTTGGTATATCTGCTGGTCGATGCTTCCTCATTACCAATCCTTCCTTTAGATAAAGTCAGGCAGGAGCTTGTTGCATCTTTTCTTGATCAACAACTCTGAAGAACAAATCAGCCAACGTTGTATCCTTCTTCTGTAGTTCCATTAGCTTCTCTCTAGTCACTTGACCAACTTCATGGGCTGAACTCTTAACATATGCTAACTCTGCCACTGTAGTTTCACTACTATCATCAGGAACACTGACTACTCTGAGTCTCTTCAAGAGCAACAGGATCCTCTTCTTCTTGGGAAATCTCTTCAATGCTAACACTAGGGAAACTTCTTTTCTGGAACAGCTCTTCTAAGCTCAAAGATCCTTCACTTGATCCTTCTGTTGCGGGTAAATCCTCAGTTTCTTCACTTGCAGACATAGTTCTCTTCATACTCCTGGTAGTTACACAACTTGGAAACAGGTGACAGGACACGGTTTTTTCTTCTTTCAAATCATTCTAGAAGGACTTAAAAACCAGATTTGAAGAAAGCATTCAAATGGTTTGTCTGTCACCAGGTAGGACAAGGAACAAATGCAAGGGGCGTGTTTTACCACCAACTCGAATTATGTCCAGTTCAAAACATGCACACCTCTTCATAGCTGAGTGGGAGTCAGAACCTTTTTGAGTGTGTGCTCGGGTGACAGAGCAAAACACCCAAACTGTGTCTCCAGAGGACAATGGTGACACTCATAAACATTTTAAACTTCCCAGGCAGTGAAATCTTGTGTTTCTGCATTTTTTACATTTTCTGGCAATAATTTATAACGCTGTTCTTTTACTCTTCCTTCCTCCTCCTACACGTTCCTCTTCAAAATAACATTTAATGATGAATCCTGAATGATTCATTGACTTTTTTTACTTTGAATGGGATGAGCACCACGAATAATTGGGTGACTATGGTTTGGACCTTATTTCTTTAGAAGATTTTCATAGTTATGTTGAATAATTCGATTTCATTCTTCGTTTTTGACCTTATTTTCGTTATCCTTTTAGTTTTGTACCTAGTATCTCATTCCAGTAGTCATTAGAATTTTGGTTAGGGAAAGAAATAACTTATGATGCTCAGCCACTCACTATCACACAATATCTCAGGAAAAGCAAGATCCAACTGTTCTTAAACACTCTTAAATAAAGTATAGGCCTCAGGATCGGCCTATTACATATGGCTTAAAAGCCTCCAAACTGCTCAGCCACTCACTGCTTGAAATTACATTTCCACTGGTTGCTAAACACTGTCTCAGTCTTTCCCAAACTGTTCTTCGTAGTTTGTTTCACCTGGTCACCTTTGGCTTGGTCTGCTGTTGTGTCTGATAACAATCTCAACTGTAGTGTCCTGCGCTTCCACACTTGAAGCAGACAACATTAGTCTTTTGTATCTGTCTTGAGAAACTGGATGATGAGGATTTAACATTCGATCACTGAAGAGTATTACTTTGCGTTGGAAGGATTCCCATTTGTAATGTTCCTGAAATTTAGATGAGACCTAAAACCCGTGCGTTGTTGGTTCTGGTACTTGAAATTATAATTCCTTTTGCTACTTATTATATCATAATCCTCACTAAGTGTAGCAGCTTTGTCAAGTTTCTTAACTCTCTTAAATGGGCTCTTATGTGTTCAGGAATTCCTCTAAGACACTGCTCCAGGACAAACAACTCCTCAAGTTTGTCCATAGATTTAACTTTAACAGCCTCCAACCATCATCTGAAACATCTCGCTTTGTAGGCATAATCCAAGAAAGTCATCTTGTCATCCTTTCTCAAAGATCTGAATCTTTCATTGTAATATTCAGGGGTCATCTGGCAAACTTGCAGCACATTGTGTTTGAGTACTTTGTACTCCTTACACTGATCAGCTGATAAGGCTAAATAGGCACTCCTTCCTTTACCAATGAGAACACTCTGTAACAAGACTGACCATTTATATTCTGGCCATCCCATACCCAAAGCCACTTTTTCAAGGTGATAAAAAAACTCATCTGGAGCTTCTGTAAACTTTGGAATTAACTTCTGTACTCTTACTACATCAAATACAGGGTCTGAATTACCTTGAGTATTGTTAGACAGTGTTACAGGTAACTTGGAGTGAGTTTCTAATAATTTCATCTGCCTTTCATATCTTGCTTTTTCTCGTCCCTCTTTTTCTCTTTCTTCTTCTGCTGCTCTTTCTCTTTTCTCCCTTTCCTCTCTTGCTATTTCTCTTTCTTCATCTGCTGCTCTTTCTTGTTCCCTTTCTTTTCTTTCTCTTTTCTCTCTGTCTTCTTTTTCTCTTTCTGCCTGCATTTTCTCTCTTTCAGCCTGCATCTTCAGCTTAATCAAACTTTCTTCTCTTTCCTCTCTTTCTTTTCTGCTTGCATTTTCAGATTAATCAAGCTTTCTTCTACAGATATGCGTCTAAGCTCGACCTCTGCATCACTTTTCTCTTTCTTTTGCTCTTGCTTATTTATAAATTCTACCTCAATGGCATTCAACAATTCTTGCGCCTCTCCTAATTCTTCACCTATTTCACCGGAGTCCATCAATGTTTGGATTGCAAAACATCTGTTTTGTGCTTTAATCATACCACCAGACACATTACCCCCACGGGCCACTGCTAAAGCAGTCAACTGAGCTTTAGTAAGGATAGATTCAGATAACACTTGGATGGAAGGAGCTGCTAAAAAAGTTAAGTACACTTTAGTTTTACCAGATCACTGAGCTGATTAACAGCTCTCCTAGGGCTGGCCCGAAGGATTAGACTTATTTTACGAGCTGCTAGAAACTTCTGAACATCGAACAGAGCCATTTTCTCTAAGTTACTCAACTGAATAATTCACAATTCAATGCAAAAAATAACTATGTGGTCACTCCCCTATCAAAAAATCCCTAACACCACCAATATAAACCATAAACCGAGTGATATTTTTAGTTTTGTTCCCAGGTCTGGGCACCAAAAATTCATACTGTCATGGTCTGTACCAAGTACCTGGTTATTACACAAATAATCACAGATTTCAAAAAATTACCACACTTCAGCCAGATGCCTGAACTCTCATAACAATAAAAATTACGACTGAGTACTCTAAAGGTGACAGTGATCCCTTAAAAACTTATTAATTATGTGAAAAATCAGACTAAGTTTATCAAAACAAGTGTGATGTATCAACAATTAAATAAGAAATGTACTAAAGTAAAAGGGCATCACTTCATCAAACAACTTTAACTGTTTCCCTGGTCTTAATTAACTTCAGCAAAACTAAAGGAATAAAACATGATTATCACTTTGCCTTTTGCACACATTTAATCCTATCCACTGGTGGTCAATAAATGAAACACTGTTTTTTAAAAATTTTAAATACAAAAATTTATTTTAAATTAAAATTGATAATTTATAAATCTGAAAAATTTACTATTACTGAAAAATTTAAATGTTAAACAACACAAAATTTAAACTATCAAGAATTACTCAAGATTTGGAAAGAAAATCTTAGTAAATGAAAATTAAATTAAGTATGCAATGTTAAATTATGAAATTCTCAAATTACTAAATAAATAAATGTTAAATCACCACTGTATAAAATGTGAAAAAAATTAAGAGATTGCAAACACAAAAATACACAAAATATTTACCAAAAACAATTTCACTATGGCAAAAATCCCTTAATATACCTTATTATACCATGGTAATAATAAGTAAAATTAACTTTAACTTACACAAGCTTGTGAAAACTTTTGCAAAATCTACTCCAAATGCAGCTGCTTGAGATTCACAAAACACACTTTTGATAGGTGCCGTTACGAATATACACACTACTAGTAGATCTCAAAAGCTAAGATTAATATCAGGTGACCACACAAATATTTTATGTTAATAGCTTCTTGCTTTTGAAGAGAAGAGAGAGAGAGAGAGAGAGAGAGAGAGAGAGAGAGAGGAACGGTCTTTGAAATCAGAATGAACAAATTTTATGATTCCAGCTATATGCAAAACATTTTGAACTGCTACCTTACAAAACATGAAGCAACCGATCAAGACGTGCTTTTTCTCTCAAAAAGGCGTACGTGACTTGAACAGAAAATCAGACGGGACGCGATCAGAACAATACACGATCAGAGAAATGTAATCTTCAACATGATGCAACTGCCATGTGCTTCATGCAATAGCTTGTTCGTATTTCTCAAAAAAGGTACATGTCTTTACCAGAAAATTGTATGGGACAAAGTATTTAACGAAATCTCAACACAACTCGACTGTTATCTCAACCTGTCAACACGCGAATCTAACAGGAAA
>NC_089752.1:90219047-90236547 GCF_040412425.1 Macrobrachium rosenbergii
GTTTGGATTTCTACAGAAGTCAAACTTATATGCAAACATCCACTTATATATATATATATATATATATATATATATATATATATATATATATATATATATATATATATATATATATATATATATATATATATGTATATATCACATCCACTTTTATACTGATATATATATATATATATATATATATATATATATATATATATATATATATATATATATATATATATATATATATATATATATATATATATATATATATATATATATATATATATATATATATATATATATATATATATATATATATATATATGTATATATATATATATGTATATATGTATATATGTATATATGTATATATATATATATATATATATATATATATATATATATATATATATATATATATATATATATATATATATTCTTATGCTGTGGTTTTCATAATGCAGTAATCTCCCCATGTGTCTGTGTGAGTTGTTGTATAACTATGGTTTTGTGTTCAGATATGCGTATACCATAAAAGAGTTAGCGTAGGTAAAATGATTAAATGCTGTATGTCTTGAGATGCTGTATAGTTAGAGAGGATGTGAGTGGCGCTAAGAGAGAGAGAACCGTTGTTCGTTGTATAGGGACGCGTTTGTTTAGTCAGTTTCAAAACTTGCTGAGACTATCATCTTCTCCATTAGTGGACAAGGCACTATGGGCTGCGATCAAAAACATTGTGGTGGAAGATTCCATTACAAAAGTTGCCTAATGTCGTTCAGGAATGTTATTAGAAGCGATGTTTTCCATTCTTATTATAATAATTAGAGATTCTCTTGTTCTGAAACTATGTAATGATAAATATTAGTGTTAACTGTAATTCCACTTTGTCTCTAATTATCATTTTAAAGGGTTTTAAAATAAAAACATCGTCTGGGACCTGTTCTTTCCACCCATAGACTGTGCCCTCTGCATCTAAAAGGGGCCCACACTCAGAGACCAAAAAAAAATTGTGGAAAGGAGCTGCGTTTTTCGCTCCGCGTCTCTCTCTCTCTCTCTCTCTCTCTCTCGCTCGCTCGCTCGCTCTCGGGATTACAGAATGTCCCGTTTTAATGTAATTGATATTTTGGTAGACGATGGTCACTCATATTCTTTAACTGTTTAATTCCTTAGTAAATGTGTCTGAGTTATCTGAACAGTGTATTTTATTAAGAGTGTGTGTAACGGCGCCTGATTAAAGACACGAAGCATTTGGTACCAAGGTATTGTAAACATATATAATTGTGGGTTTCTAGTGCACTAAGAAAAATATTTAGAGTGGTTATATGTAAAGATACCTTTTCACTTTTTAATATTTTTTCGTGTTATATGTTTTATGCTTTATCTTTTGAAGAATTTTTCTTTTATACATATATGTGATGTGTTTGCTATTGCCTTAATTTTTGCTTTACATTTTTGGATATTTAATCTTTTGCAGAGTATATTTCTGTGTCTTTGTATCCACATTTTTATATGATTGATTTATTTGCCTTATTTTGTTTAATACGTGGGAATTAATTTACTTACAGTATATTTCCTTTCAATCAAGTTTTGTTATTTAACAATTTAAATCTTTCTTGAATAATTTTTATGAATTAATAAATTAATTTCCTGATTTAATTTTGACTGATGATTAATTCAGATTTAATCCAATTTTTCAATAATAATAATTTCCCTGAGACTGTTAAATGTCATGTATAATCTTTGAATTTAGAAATAAATTTTTGTATTTAAAATATTATATCAGAGTTTCATTCATTGACCCACCAGTAATTTTGATTTGAATTAGGGATAGAGTGGTAAGTGAGATGTTTTCCTTCAAGTAATTGAAGTGAGCTCGAACCAGGGAAATGAAATAAATAGAAATACTTGAACTTTATAATGTTAATGGAGTGATGCCCTTTAGATTTTACCTCACACCTGTTTAACGAACTTTATCTGCTTTCTTTCATGATTGATAAGTTTTATAAGGGATCACTGTTGCCTTTAGAGAAATCAGTCGTCTTTTATGTGTGATGAGGGTTCAGGTGTCTGGCTTTTGTGAGGTAACTATAATTGTTGAATAAATGGTAAGTTTGGCAATCAAATATCAAGCACTTAGATCCCACGTTTGATTTAAAGAACAGACACTGGACACTCCGGGGTCACCATATATAAATGGTGCACTAGACTGGACCATTTCCCCCATATATAAATGGTGCCTTAGACTCCGGGACAAGCACTTAGATATCAGGTTTGAGTTGAAGAACAGACACTGGACACTTCGTCACATATATAAGTGGTGCCCAAGACCCTGGGAAAACAGATCACAAATATCACTCTGGTGTATACTGGTGGTGTTAGGGACATATTTTGTTAGGAGAGTGACCATATAGTTCTTTTATTTTGTGAGAAGAGTGACCATATAATTGTTTTTGCAATTTATTGTATTGAATTGTTGTCATATTGAATTGTTAATTCAGTAACTGAAAAAATGGCTCTATTCGACGTTCAGGAGTTTTTAGCAAACCCCTCCATCCAAGAGTTATCTGAAATCACTCTGACTAAAGCACAGTGGAGTGAGATAGCAGTAGCATGTGGTGGTCAGGTGTCTGCCAACATGGTAAAGGCACAAATAAAATTCATTACATCCAAGCATTGATGGACTCTGGTAAAATAGATGAAGAGCTCGGAGAAGCTCAAGAGTTGTTGAACGCAGCTGAGGCAGAACTTATAGATAAACATGGGCAAAAGAAAGAGAAAAGTGATGCAGAAGCAGAGCTTAGACGTCTAGAAGCAGAAGCAAATTTGATTAAGCTGAAGATGCAGGCTGAAAGAGAAAAAATGCAGGCTGAAAGAGAGAAAGAAGACAGAGAAAAACGAGAAAGAAAAGAAAGAGAAGAAGAGAAAGCTGCTGAAGAATTAAGAAAAATAGCAGAAGAAGAAAGAGAAATAGCTAGACACAAGAGAGAGATGGAAAGGTTGAAAGCTACAGCTGAATTGCCCGTAACACCTTCTAATCCTACTCAAGGTGATTCAGACCCTGTATTTGATGTAGTAAGAGTGCAGAAGTTAATTCCAAAGTTTACAGAAGAAGCTCCAGATGAGTTTTTTGATCACTTTGAAAAAGTGGCTGCAGGAATGGGATGGCCAGAGGATAAATGGTCAGTCTTGTTGCAGAGTGTTCTCATTGGTAAAGGACGAAGTGCCTATTTAGCCTTATCAGCTGATCAGTGTAAAGAGTACAAGGTACTTAAACACAATGTGCTACAAGTTTACCAGATGACCACTGAATATTATAATGAAAGATTCAGATCTTTGAGAAAGGATGACCAGATAACTTTCTTGGATTATGCCTACAAAGTGAGAAGATGTTTTAAACGATGGTTGGAGGCTGCTAAAGTTAAAACATTGGAAGATCTTGAAGAATTAGTTGTTCTTGAACAATATCTTAGGGGAATTCCTGAACACATAAGAGCCTATCTAAGAGAGAGAGAGGTGAATAAACTTGACAAAGCTGCTACACTTAGCGAGGATTTCAATATCATCAGCAGCAGAAGGAACTATAATGTCAAGTACCAGAATCAACAACTCACAGGTTTTAGGTCTCATCCAAATTTCAGGAGCAGATTTAATGGGAATCCTAGTGGCAAGTTGCAATGTAAAATCCTCATATAATAATGTTGCAAGGCAATTACAGAAGACTAATGTTGTCTGCTACAAGTGTGGAAGAGCAGGACACTTCAGTCGGGAGTGTCATCAGACACATTGGCATTGGCAGCCCAAACCAGTTGGTCAAGTAGTAAGAAATGACCAGGTGAAACAGACTACAAAGAACAATGTGGGGAGGAGTCAAGCTCCAGTGAAGACTGAGACTAAACAAGCTGAATGTTTAGCTACCAGTGGAAATGTAACTTCAAGCAGTGAGTGGCTGAGCAGTGTGGAGGCTTTTAAGCCATATATCTATGAGGGTAATGCTGACAACTCCAGGAGGAAGAGTGCAGGTACCAGTCAAGGTGTTACGTGATACAGGGAGCAACCATAGTGTGGTAGTCCGTGGTGCTCACCCCCAGTTGGAGGAGAATCTTACAGGAGATTCTGTTATTTTGAAGGGTATAGGAGGAGAAGAGGTAACTCCTATATGCCGCTTACACCTGTCATGTGAATTGGTGACAGGAGATGTTGATTTTGCTGTAAAGGACTCACTGGCTGTTGAAGGTGTACATGTTCTGTTAGGGAATGAAGTTGGTAGTGTGCCATTTGTTCCTTGTCCTATAGTGACAGATAAACCATTGAGGATTAGTCCTACAGTAGATTTGGAGAAGAATAACCCCCACCTATTTCCTAGCTGTGTGACTACTAGGAGTATGAAGAGGACTATGCCTGTAACTGAAGAGACTGAGGATTTACCCACTCAAGAAGGATCATTGAGCTTGGAAGAGTTGTTCCAGGGAAATGATTTTTCCCCTAGTGCTGATCAAGAAGAGGTTTCCCAAGAAGAAGCTATCGTCCCTGAAGCGACTCTGAGGAGTCAAGATGTTCCTGAAGATAACAGTGAAACTACAGTAGCTGAGTTAGCAGATACTGAGAGCTCAACCCTTGAAGTTGGTCAGGTGACCAGGGAGAAGCTAATGGACCTGCAGAAAAGGATGTAATGTTAGCTGAGTTGTTTTTCAGAGTTGTTGATCAAGAAGAGATGCAACAAACTCCTACCTGTTATTATCTGAGGAAGGTTTGCTGATGAGGAAGCATAGACCTGCAGATATACCAGGAGATGCTGAATGGGGCAATATCATCAAATTTTGATCCCACGTCCATTGAGGAAGCAATTAGTAGCAGTAGCTCATGAGTCTGGACATATGGGAATCAGGAAGACTGTGGAGAAGACCATGAAATATTTTTTCTGGCCTGGACTTCACAAAGATGTTAGCAAGTTCTGTCGGGAGTGCCATACCTGCCAGATAGCTGGAAAGCCAAATGAAACCATTCAGAAAGCCCCCCTACAACCTATAGAAGTTAGAGGAGAACCCTTTAACAAGGTGATTATAGATATGGTTGGACCACTGCCGAAAACAAAGAAGGGTCATGAGTATCTGTTAACATTGATGTGTCCAGTGACAAGATATCCTGAGGCAATCCCTGTTAGAAACATATCTGCAAGATAGTTGCTGAGAAACTAGTGGAGTTTTTCTCAAAGTTTGGGATACCTGAAATTGTACAAAGTGATAGAGGAACCAATTTTACTTCCAAACTGTTTCAGGATGTGATGAACTTGTTAGGAGTGAAACAACAGTTGTCCACTGCGTATCACCCAGAGACTCAAGGAGCCTTGGAAAGGTTTCACCAGACATTGAAAAGTATGCTGACTAAGTATTGTTCTAAGTCAGGCAGAGACTGGGATGTTGGTGTACAATTGATGTTATTTGAAATTAGGAATGCTTATCAAGAAAGCATGGGTTGTTCACCTAACGAGATGATTTTTGGTAGAGAAGTGAGAGGACCGTTGAAAATTCTTGCAGAAAATTGGGAAGAAAATCAAGAGGAAATCCAAGGAGAGTATGTAAAGAACTTGAGGAAAAGATTGAAGGGATTAGAAAATTCTCTTTAGAAAATCTGAAACTGAGTCAAGAGAAAATGAAAAGGAGATATGATAAGAAGACTAAGCTAAGAAATTTTAGTGTTGGTCAACAAGTGTTAGTGTTTTTACCTGTCAAGAGATTTCCCCTTTCCAACAAGTTTCAAGGTCCTTACAAGATAATTGAGAGTTAAGTGATAGAACTTATGTAATTGAAACACCAGAAAGACGAAGACGAAAAAGGAAGATACATGTAAACCTCTTAAAACCTTACTTCTCAGAAACCAAAATGGAAACTGTGTCAATAACACAGACAACTTCATCTACAGAAGACGATGATGGATATGAATTGGGAGCTGAAAGCAAGATGAATAATTCTTCAATTTTGGAAAATTTGGAGGATAAACTGAAACATTTGAGTGTTGAGCAAGGTGGTGAGTTAAGTGAAGTGATTAGAAGTTTCACAGAACTATTTGCAGATGTACCTCAGTGTACTGATCTGATCAAAGCATGAGATCAAGATCCAAGAAGATGGCAGACCATTCAAACAGAGAGCTTATCGCCTATCACCTTATCATCGAGATGTTTTGAAGAAAGAAGTTGAATATTTGTTACAGCATGGATTAGCAGAACCCAGTTCAAGTCACTACAGTTCTCCATGTGTGTTAGTGAAGAAACCAGATGGCTCATTTAGGATGTGTACTGATTATAGGAAGCTGAATTCCATCAGTGTGGCTGACAATTATCCCTTGCCTCTTATAGATCAGTTACTTGATAATGTTGGACAAGCCAAGTTTGTCTCCAAGATACACTTGTTGAAGGGATACTATCAAATTCCCTTAGATGAGAATGCTAAATTGCTGTCAGCTTTTATTACTCCTTTTGGACTGTATCAGTATACTGTTCTGCCATTTGGTCTGATGAATGCACCTGCAACGTTTCAACGAGTGATGGATCAATTGCTAGGGTCCATAGAAGGAGTAGGTGTATATCTGGATGACATAGTCATTTACTCTACAACATGGGAAGAACATCTGAAGATCCTGAGGAAAGTTTTCAAGAAACTAAGGGAAGCAGGACTAACAGTCAACCTAGAGAAGAGTGAGTTCAGGAAGGCAACTGTGCAGTATCTTGGGTTTGAAGTTGGGAAAGGCCTTCTCGCTCCAGTAAACGCTAATGTAGAGGGTATCCATAAGGCTACCCCACCTACTACTAGAAAAACAGTTACAGAGATTTTGGGCATGGCAGGATTCTATCGCTTTTCTGCCCAAACTTCTCAGCTGTAGTAGCCCCTTAACAGACTTAACTAGTCCCAAAGCTAAGTTTGTTTGGACTACAGAATGTCAAGAATCCTTTGAGAAGGTAAAAGCCATTTTAACTTCAAGACCAGTTCTTCGGGCTCCAGACTTCAATAAGAAATTTGTGATACAAGTTGATGCTTCTGACTGTGGAATTGGAGCTGTACTACTTCAAGAAGATGAAAGTGAACTTTTGCATCCCATATGTTTCATGTCTTCGAAACTGAAAAAGCATCAGAAAGTGTATTCCACGATAGAAAAAGAAACTCTAGCCTTAATCACAGCATTGAAAAAGTTTGAAGTGTATGTGAACAGACCTAGGAATGAAGAGATTTTAGTGCTGTCTGATCACAATCCGCTCACGTTTTTACAGCGGATCAAGAATCACAACCAGAGACTCACTCGGTGGTCTCTGTGCTTGCAACCCTATAATATTAAGGTACAGCATATCTCGGGTAAGAACAATGTGGTTGCTGATTACTTATCCCGTTGTGAATCGTTGGATTCAACCCCGGGATAACCAATCTTCTTGGGGGAGGAGTCTTATGCTGTGGTTTTCATAATGCAGTAATCTCCCCGTGTGTCTGTGTGAGTTGTTGTATAACTATGGTTTTGTGTTCAGATATGCGTATACCATAAAAGAGTTAGCGTAGGTAAAATGATTAAACGCTGTATGTCTTGAGACGCTGTATAGTTAGAGAGGATGTGAGTGGCGCTAAGAGAGAGAGAACCGTTGTTCGTTGTATAGGGACGCGTTTGTTTAGTCAGTTTCAAAACTTGCTGAGACTATCATCTTCTCCATTAGTGGACAAGGCACTATGGGCTGCGATCAAAAACATTGTGGGGTGGAAGATTCCATTACAAAAGTTGCCTAATGTCGTTCAGGAATGTTATTAGAAGCGATGTTTTCCATTCTTATTATAATAATTAGAGATTCTCTTGTTCTGAAACTATGTAATGATAAATATTAGTGTTAACTGTAATTCCACTTTGTCTCTAATTATCATTTTAAAGGGTTTTAAAATAAAAACATCGTCTGGGACCTGTTCTTTCCACCCATAGACTGTGCCCTCTGCATCTAAAAGGGGCCCACACTCAGAGACCAAAAAGCGTTGTGGAAAGGAGCTGTGTTTTTCTCGCTCCTCGTCTCTCTCTCTCTCTCTCCGCTTCTCGCTCTCTCGGGATTACGAATGTCCCGTTTAATGTAATTGATATTTTGGTAGACGATGGTCACTCATATTCTTTAACTGTTTAATTCCTTAGTAAATGTGTCTGAGTTATCTGAACAGTGTATTTTATTAAGTGTGTGTGTAACTAATAAAAGTTAAAGACACGAAGCATTTGGTACCAAGGTATTGTAAATATATATAATTGTGGGTTTCTAGTGCACTAAGAAAAATATTTAGAGTGGTTATATGTAAAGATACCTTTTCACTTTTAATATTTTTTCATGTTATATGTTTCGTGCTTTATCTTTTGAAGAATTTTTCTTTTATACATATATGTGATGTGTTTGCTATTGCCTTAATTTTTGCTTTACATTTTTGGATATTTAATCTTTTGCAGAGTATATTTCTGTGTCTTTTGTATCCACATTTTTATATGATTGATTTATTTGCCTTATTTTGTTTAATACGTGGGAATTAATTTACTTACAGTATATTTCCTTTCAATCAAGTTTTGTTATTTAACAATTTAAATCTTTCTTGAATAATTTTTATGAATTAATAAATTAATTTCTGATTTAATTTTGACTGATGATTAATTCAGATTTAATCCAATTTTTCAAATAATAATTTCCCTGAGACTGTTAAATGTCATGTATAATCTTTGAATTTAGAAATAAATTTTTGTATTTAAAATATTATATCAGAGTTTCATTCATTGACCCACCAGTAATTTTGATTTGAATTAGGGATAGAGTGGTAAGTGAGATGTTTTCCTTCAAGTAATTGAAGTGAGCTCGAACCAGGGAAATGAAATAAATAGAAATACTTGAACTTTATAATGTTAATGGGTGATGCCCTTAGATTTTACCTCACACCTGTTTAACGAACTTTATCTGCTTTCTTTCATGATTGATAAGTTTTATAAGGGATCACTGTTGCCTTTAGAGAAATCAGTCGTCTTTTATGTGTGATGAGGTTCAGGTGTCTGGCTTTTGTGAGGTAACTATAATTGTTGAATAAATGGTAAGTTTGGCAATCAAATATCAAGCACTTAGATCCCACGTTTGATTTAAAGAACAGACACTGGACACTCCGGGGTCACCATATATAAATGGTGCACTAGACTGGACCATTTCCCCATATATAAATGGTGCCTTAGACTCTGGGACAAGCACTTATATATCAGGTTTGAGTTGAAGAACAGACACTGGACACTTGTCACAATATATATATATATATATATATATATATATATATATATATATATATATATATATATATATATATGTGTGTGTGTGTGTGTGTGTGTGTGTATACATATATATACATATAATGTATATGTATATATATATATATATATATATATATATATATATATATATATATATATATATATATATATATATATATATATATATATATATATATAATTGTCATGATGCATACCAAGTACCTGGTTATTACTCACCTAATCACAGATTTTAAAAATTTACCTCACTTCATCCAGATACCTGAACTCTCGTAACAATAAGAATTAAAACTGCGTACTCTAAAGGTAACAGTGATCCCTTAAGAAGCTCATTAATCATGTGAAAAATCAAACTAAGTTTATCAAAAGAATTGTGAGGTATCAATAATTAAACAAGAAATACAATAGAGTAAAAGGGCATCACTCCATCAAACAACTTTAACTGTTTCCCTGGTCTATACTAAAGGAACAAAATATGTTTATCTTTATGCCTTATGCACACAATTAATCCTATTCACTGGTGGTCAATAAATGAAACACTATTTTTAAAAGCATTAATACAAAAATTTATTTTTAAATTCAGAATTTATAATTAGAATTCACAATCTGAAAAATTTTACTATTACTTGAAACAGCACAAAATTTAATTAATTCTTGAACTAAATTATTAAACAAAAGCTAAATCACAAAATTTTAATTCATCAAGAAATTAAATTAATCAAGCAAAATTTAACTATCAAAAATTACTCAAGATTTGAAAAGAAAATCTTAATAAATGAAAATTATATCAAGTATGCAATGTTAAATCATTGAGAAATATTTAAAATGTTAAGTAAATAAATGTTAAATCACCAATATATAAAATGTGAAAAATCAAGAGATCGCAAACACAAGAGCACACAAAAACACACAAAAGATTTATCAATAATAATTTCACTTAGGCAAAAATTTCTTAATATACCTTATTATACCCTGGTAATAATACGTAAAATTCACTTTACCGTACACAAGCTTGTGAAAAACTTTGTAAAATCACCTGCAGCTGCTTTATATTCACAAAACTCACTTTTTTATTGGGCGCCGTTACCAAATTTTTCTTATGATCAGATCTCAAAAGCTAAGATTAACACCAGTGACCGCAAAAATTCTACGTTAATAACTTCTCTCTTCTGAAGAGAGAGAGAGGGAACCAATATGAGTGGTCTCTGAAATTAGAATCAATAATTCTGAGGATTCCAGTATGAAATGAAAGAATCATATGACATCATTAAGGCATTTTGGGAATGAGATACAAGAGAAGGTTCTAGAAAAAGGAAGGTGACGTCACTTCCAGCAAAACGTTTTGAATCCACCCGGGACAATACATGATGTAATTGATTAAGACATGTACTCTTACTCTCAAAAGGGCATACGTGATCAGAGCAATGTAATCTTAAACATGACACAATTGCCATGTACTTCAGTGCAACATTTGTTCGCATTTCTCAAAAGTACACGTCTCTGCACCAGAAAATCATATGGAACACAAGTAACATTGCGAAATCCTACGTCTTCTTCTCATAAGGGACAAAGCTTTTACAGAAATCTTAACACGACTCGATTGCTATTCCCAAGCTGTCATCGTGTAACCCAAACAAAGCGCTCTCTTATCTTAGGTGATGACAGATGACACATCTGGCCTAAAACTCTAATTTCTCTCTCCCGCTACTATGCTGGTATCAAGAAAGATATTATTAATTCTAAATTATGCTGTGAGGTTATCTAAATCACTAACTCTATTGAGATCTGACATTACACTACATATGATATTTCAACAATTATTATTATGACACATAACACATGACAAATAGAAGAGTAAATATATCAAAACTATGGAAAGACATACATATTACAAGGCAACATCATGAATATATATATATATATATATATATATATATATATATATATATATATATATATATATATATATATATATTAAAGTCCTCCTGGGCCTCTGTAGGCTCATAGGGAAAGTGCTGATCTCCTATTTTCTTAGGCCAACAGACAGTGGGGGACAGGTTCCAATGCCTATGACATGTGGCCAGTGTATCACCAGGCCCACTGTTCAACTCCAGAACTGGTACTTATTCTCTTACTGAACCTCTTGGGTTTTTTCAGGCTGGTAGGTTGACTGGCTATTGCCATCAGTGAGTGGCAGGATTTGAACCCCAGCCCTCTCGACTGGTAGCCAAGAATCATATATATTATATGTATATGTATATGTATATACATGTACATATATATATATATATATATATATATATATATATATATATATATATATATATATGTATGTATATGTATATATATATATATATATATATATATATATATATATATATATATATATATATATATATATATATATATATATATATATGGAAATATGCAACGATAGCATATGTTTATTATGTAATATAAAGACAAACACAATACAATTAAGACTCAACAGAAAATGAATTACAACATGGGCGTCAAATCCAAAATGGCTGAAAGAGCTGTCGGATGGCCTACAACATTCGCTTGCATGAACGACCATGTGCTGCTGTCTGAGAGTAATTTGTACCCAAGTTTAAAACTGTTATTAGAAGAGATAAAGGTCCTGAAGTTCTAAACTACTTGTTTTCCTTCTCGGTTTCACAGTAAATTTTCTTCAGTGATTTTCCTTTTATAGAAGCATTACCAGTTAGAACTTTCATTTTAACACAACATACTATTACGAGGGTTCCTAAACTTCATTGCCTATTTTCATTCCGTAAACGAAGATGTGGTGTTGAACTTTATACTAGAAAATATTGAATAGCCTTTTGGCGTGTACTTCTGCTTCACTTTGGAAATCAAAATTTCACAAAAGGCCAAGCTACTAGGTATTTCGCTCTTCTACATAACTAAAAAAAAGATCTAAAACTAGCTGCCTAAAAGTATTTCTGTGGAATTTTCCCAACATCAACATCAAAATGTCTTGAGCAAGCGATCTCGAGACGCAGAGAGGCAACTGGTGTCTGAGAATCAAATTAAGTAAACGGCTGCATTGTGCATTTTAAATCCCTTTATACGCTGGGAAACTTTTTCCTCCTCAACCTTCCTGCCTGACTGTATATGACACTATTATTCTTAAGTACAGATAAGGGCCTCTGGAACTGTGATAATGATCATTAAGAGAAACAAAGATTCAAAGGCAAATTGTTTAAAAATTCCTTCGAGTAGCACGTAACCGGGAACAGTTTGACATAAAACAAAGAATTTATCAGAAAATCTTATCATTTCACTCTTGGTCATTCTCATTTCTGTCCATTAACTAAGTGCATAAATATCTAGACTTCTTTATTTAAACAAACAGACCTTACCTGATCTCTTCTCTCTTGCATCACATCCATTCACAAACACACACACGCACACACACATTCATAAACCAGGCGTTCCTCTTCGTCCCATCGTAGCCTCATACAACACTGCAGTTCTTCTAAGTTGGTTAAATTCCTAGTGCTCTTATTAGACCTCTCACAAAGAATAAATACACCGTAAGTAACTCAAACCAATCCAAAGAACTGATCCTACTATAAGATTCAGATTTATCTATGACCAGTTTGGGCAATGAATTCCTTTTTACCAATGTCATGTATGAGAAACAAATATACTCTCAGCAAATTAGTCCCAACTCTTGATTATAGGTGTAATGGTTTTAGTCGCCAACATTTCAAAACTCTTAGAATTGGCGGTGCAGGACACGGCCTTTGTCCTCAACAACAAACTTTTTAAGCAAGTAAACGAAATGGCAATGGGGTCCCCTCTCGGCATGACCTTCGCTAACATCTTTATGTGCTCCCAGGAAGAGTACGTGTTGGATGAGTGCCCTTTGTCCATGCTCCCGTTATTTTATAACAGGTACGTTGGGGGTTCCTTCGCTCTCTTTAGAAGAGACTTCGACGGCGAGTTGTTCCTGAGATTTGCTAATTCCCGGAATATTAACGTGAAATTCGCCTTGGAAAGAGAGGTAGACGCCTTGGCTCACAGAGCCTACACCATTACTTATAACTGGTCTGCCTTTCATGCTGAAATTGATTCTTATAATAGTGCTTCAAGTCTAGCTGTTATCCTACTAACCTTATTTATAAACTATCAGAGCACAGCTCAACAAGATATTCTACCAACCAAAGAAATATCCTGACGTACCCAAATTTAATTTCTATGCTGGATTTCCTTTTACTCCAAAAATAAACCTTTCAAGGAGGAGTTCACAAAAATGTTGTCAAAACATTATGGAGATGTAAAGGTTAACTTGATCCCAATAAACACCTCTGACGATTGGATCGCTCTTTAATACAAAGACGATTGCCACCTCTTATGATGCCTGGTGTTGTATATAAATACTTTTTCCTTAAATATAGAGTGGGGGCTTATAGTGGTTCCAACAGACGTCTCCTGAGGGGTCGAATCTACTCTCATACAGGAATCAGTTTCCATACAGGGAGCAGACTGTCTAACCCAGATCAGTCTAATGCACGAAACCACTGAAAAGATCTGTAAGACTGATATCAAAACCGAAGACTTTCAAATTATTGGCAAAAATTGCAATGCAAGTGGAATGTTAATCTTAAAAACACTAATGATAAAACAGATGGTACTACCTAGTCTGAATAATCAATCTACTGCTATCCAGCTGTTTTTTGTTTTAAACCGTTTTGTATTTGTATGTGTTGTGTTGTGTGTGTGTGTGTGGTTTTATGTATTTTCATATGTAATTGCTTGTGCGTGTGTGTGTGGTTTTATGTATTTTCATATGTAATTGCTTGTGCGTGTGTGTGTTTATTTATGTATTTTCATATGTAATTGCTTGTGTGTGTGTGTGTGTGTGTATTTTAAATATCTTTTTACCATAGTCTCCTCTACTATATCCCAATTGTACTTGGTGGAATAATCAGATAAAGAAACTACCGATGTCCTTAAACCTTCTTTATTTGTCTTCAAAATGAAGCTACAGTAATCCTGTGAATCAAATAGCTAAATACAGACTAGTGAGATAAGTATTTACGTAGCCAGAGGTAAATGTTAACTGCTCTTTGGTAAATGATGACCAACCAGAATATAACAACATATTTATAAAACTGCTGTACTTTAAACAAGCACTTTGTTATATTACTAATAACAGCCAGTTATACTCTCTTGTTCGATCATAAATAAATATAAATGTAAGGTATATCATCCTCCCATATGGTTTCTGTCTTATTTAAATCTTTTATATTTTGTTCATAATTAAATCTTAATTGTCAAAGTGTTTGCAAGTACTGTTTTTATCTTGTCTACTGCTTTTGCTGTCTTGTTACCCTGTTCCCTCAGTTACCTGATCGTCTCATTTCACAGTTATAACATGCTTCACGTGAGTGGATATTTATTCTTTTGGCGGCTGTTCAGTTTAACTCTATTATCTGTATAAATAAGGTGTGCTATCTTTATTTTTCTTTTTTAATATTTCTGGATTAGTTGATGAAATTATATTTGTTATCTGATGCATTCGCTGCATCTTTTCAGTTCCGTTTAAAAAGTATTAGTTTTTGTGGTGTTTGGCTCGTTGTTAGTTTTCTGTCCGTCCACCATTTTTCTGTCTGCACTTTTTCTATCCGCCATCAGGTCTTAAAAGCTACTGATGCTGGAGGGCTGCAAATTGGTATGTTGATCATCCACCCTTCAATCATCAAACATACCAAACTGCAACCCTCTAGCCTCAGTATTTTTTTTTTATCTTATTTAAGATTACAGTTATTCATAATCGTGCGTCTGACAACGCTACAGGACAGGCCACCACCAGGCCGTGGTTAAAGTTTCATGGGCCGCGGCTCATACAGCATTATACCGAGACCACGGAAAGATAGATCTGTTTTCGTGGCCTTGATTCTACGCTGTACAGAAAACTCGACTGCGCCGAAGAAACTTCGGCGCATTTTTTACTTGTTTTTATTGATTTTACATTTCAAATTAATTTAACTGACTTGCATTTTCATATCTTTTCACAGAACCCTGATGATGTAATTACGATAATTACGAAATATTGGAAGAATTAATACCCAAACCAATGCTTGTGCATCTTCCTGCCCCTACAATATATATATGTATATATATATATATATATATATATATATATATATATATATATATATATATATATATATATATATATATATATATATATATATATATATATATATATATATATATAATACAACACTGAAGGAACGCATGCTTGAGAATATCCTAAGTCCTGTGAATTTGAAAATGTAGAATAAACTACGAAAGTACTTATTCAAAGTCCCGGTTTTCACTCACCTTCCGACGTGGACTTAGTGATATATATACTGTATGTATACATACACACACACACACACACACACACACACACACACACACACATATATATATATATATATATATATATATATATATATATATATATATATATATATATATATATATATATATATATATATATATATATATATATATATATATATATAATATATATATATATATATATATATATATATATATATATATATATATATATATATATATATATATATACATACATACATACATACATACATACATACATACATACATACATACATACATACATACATACATACATACATATGCTGCTAGCTGACCAGCCCATCGCTGCCAGGGAAAAGTCTGCATGACAGTCTACGGGTAGGGGAGGGAAGAGAGAAGGGAGGAGGGGAAGGAAGGGGATGGGAGGGGGAAGGTGGAAGGAGAGAGAGAAGGTGGAAGGGAGGGCGAAATGAAGGAGAAGGGGAGGGGATGGAAGGGGAGTAGGAGGGATGGGGAAGGGGAAATGGGAGGGGAGAGTGAGGGGAAGGGGACAGGAGGGTGAGGGAAAGATATAGGGGGAAGGAAGGGGAGGGTAGGTTGCGTTCCTCTATTAGAAGAGAATAAAAGGTATCTCTACTGAACAAAGACAATAAATACAAAAAAACATTGTATTTCTATGATAGGCCTATGTGTTCATGTGTGTCTTTGTGTTTGTGTGTGTGGGGGCGAAGGTCTGTCTCCCTTGCAACAACAGATGGACCTTTTATCGATTACGCGAAATGGCAAATCAGAGGAGAGTCATGCAGGCATCTAACTTCATCAAAATGAACGAATTCGTAGTGGCTGAACGTACTGCTAACTCGTTACCGTATGATACTTCAGAAACTCAAGGAAGAAATGGAAGTGTGATCATTAGGCCTAGTAGCTGAAATTGAAATGGTGGACTTATGTTGATAGTGAGTGTGATCATCTAAGTGTTTGTGGTTTTTCTGTTTGTGTTTGTGAGAATTCGCTGTATTACGTTCGATAAACATGTAAAGAATGACTTGGAAAGGCTTCTCATTTGTCCCGAAACTCTCTGAAGTTGGCTAGGAATCAAGCGATTAGCCCATGTTTCGAAAAGTGACCGCACCCGTTAAGAAGCGTTCGATATAGTGTAGTAGAAAAACATCATCACTAACATTGATTTTTTTTCCTCCCATCCCTTTCATTTTCTTCTCCTCGATTCTATGTTTACTTTTTTGTTACTACTTGCTTCATTCTTCCACAAATTTCTCAAATTCCTCGTGGTTGCATTACATATACCCAGGATACTTTCTAGAAATGTTCCTTATCATGTTAAGACTGGTCTCCCCTACCATCCAGATCCCCTACAAACCCCGCCCCCACCAGAGGCAACCGGTCTAGCAGAAAACGGAAAACTCAAAACCATTGTGTGTCGTTCTCGAAACCTCCATTCCATCTACACTCACTTCGTTTATCAATATAGGTGTTCAATGTTGATTTTATCTTGCTTTCTGACTAAATGAAAGTAATTCTAATACTACAGTTAAACACATCTGTTTAATTTTTTGGATGTACTAAACTGATTATAGGGTTTGCAGCGGGAGGAGTTTAATGATGTCACCAACAGAAAAGGTGGTGGATTTCTGTCCAAGCTAAAGGTGACTCCCATAATAACGTTATTGAAGAAGAGGTGGACAGCACCGGTAAAAACGAAAATTTCAATTGTTTTGTCTGTGCTCGTATGTCTGTCACGGGGTAGGGGTTTGATTTTGAGTTATAAACCTTTCTGGGGTAACATGGAGTCCATATGAAAAATTTTGTCTGGGTCTGTCAAGCA
>NC_089752.1:90241547-90264047 GCF_040412425.1 Macrobrachium rosenbergii
ACAAATCTTCGCTTACCCTCGCCCTGGTCAACAAATATTATCTAGACCTGTCACCTCATCTCTCTTTTGATGACATCTTAAGTGGGTCAGGCACGACCTTTCGAAATGGAGGGGTTACCCTGGTAGAACACCTGACAGCTGTGTACACAAGAGTCTACCAGCTGGGTAAACATGAATCTCACAGAGAAATGTATCTTATCTCTAAAATCACGCAGTTAGACTAACCCTTTTAAGATCTGACACTTGGTATGTCAATAAACAGTACTATTACACACAACACATGACAAATATAAGAGAAAACAAATATTAAAATTACAGAAAACATACACATAAAGCCATATCATTATATTCCTCCCCCCAGAAGATTAATTATCCCAGGTTTGCATCCAATGATTCAGAACGGGATAAATAATCTGCAATGACATTATCTTTTCCTGATATATGTTTCACCTTTACATTATATGGTTGTAGACACAAAGACCACCTGGTTAATTGTTGACTGTTATTCTTCATCTTACTGATGAATGAAATAGGGTTGTGGTCAGGCAGACTAAAATATCTTCATTCCTAGGTTGGTTCACATACACTTCAAACTTTTTTAAGGCTGTAATTAATGCTAATGTCTCCTTTTCAATTGCAGAATAATTCTTCTCGTGCTTTTTCAACTCTGATGACATGAAACATATAGGATGCATAATATGGCAACCATCTTCTTGAAGTAGAACAGCTCCAATTCCACAGTCAGATGCATCAACTTGTATCACAAACTTTTTACTGAAGTCTGGAGCCTGAAGCACTGGGTTTGAAGTTAAAATAGCTTTAACCTTCTCAAAGGATTCTTGACATTCTGGAGTCCAAACAAACTTTGTTTTCGGACTAGTTAAGTCAGTTAAGAGAGCTACCACAGCTGAGTAATTTGGACAAAATCGGCGATAAAATCCAGCCATGCCCAAAAATCTTTGTAGCTGTTTCCTAGTAGTAGGAAGGGTAGCCTTACGAATACCTTTTATGTTAGCGTCAAGAAGAGCGAGAAGGCCTTTTCCAACTTCAAATCCTAAATATTGAACAGTTGCCTTTCCAAACTCACTTTTCTGTAAGTTGATTGTTAGTCCTGCTTCCCATAGTTTCTTGAACACTTTCCTTCAAATCTTCAGATGTTCTTCCCATGTATTAGAATAAATCACACTCTCATCAAGGTATACACCCACTCCTTCTATTGATCCTAACAGTTGATCCATCACTCATTGGAACGTTGCAGGTGCATTCATCAGACCAAACGTCAAAACAGTGTATTGGTACAGTCCAAAAGGGAATTTGATAATATCCTTTCATCAAGTCCATCTTCTCTGATCTTTACCTCATGCTTTGTCTAATCGGTACAACTATGTACATCTGCAAAAATTTCAGGGAAACTTTGAATCATTTCACTTAATTCATTACTTTGCTCAACACACAGATGTTTTAGTTTATCCTCCAAATTTTCCAATATTGAAGAATTGTTCATCTTATTTTTAGCTCCCAATTCGTAGCCATCATCGTCCTCTGTAGATAAAGTTGTCTGGGCCATTGACACTGTTTCAGTTCTAGTCTCTGAGAAGTAAGGTTTCAAAAGATTCACATGTATTTTACTCTGTCGTTTCCTTCTCCCCTGTGTTTCAGTCACATAAGTTCAATAACTTAACTTCTCTATTATCCTATAAGGACCTTGAAACTTACTGGTAAGGGGAAATCTTTTCATTGGTAAGAACACTAAAACTTGCTGTCCAACACTAAAATTTCTTAGCTTAGTCTTAACATCATATTTCCTTTTCATTTTCTCTTGACTTATTTTCAAATTTTCTGAAGAGAACTTTCTAATTTCTCTTAACCTTTTCCTCAAGTTCTTCACATATTCTCCTTGGATTTCCTCTTGACTTTCTTCCCAATTCCCTACAAGAATCTTTAATGGACCTCTCACATCTCGACCAAAAATCATCTTATTTGGTGAACATCCCATACTTTCTTGGTAAGCATTCCTAACTTCAAATAATATCAAGGGTAAACCAGCATCCCATTCCCTTCTTGATTCTTTACAGTACTTTGTTAACATACTTTTCAAAGTCTGGCAGGACCTTTCCAAGGCTCCTTGAGTCTCTGGATGATAAGCAGTTGATAATTATTATTTCACTCCTAACAAATTCATCACATCCTGGAATAATTTGGAAGTAAAGTTCGTTCCTCTATCGCTTTGCACAATTTTTGGTATTCCAAACTTGGAGAAAAACTCCACCAACTTCTCAGCAAGTACCTTGGCAATTATACTTCTTACAGGAATCACCTCAGGATACCTTGTTACTGGACACATTAATGTAAACAGATATTCATTTCCTTTCTTTGTTTTCAGAAGCGGTCCAACCACATCTATAATCACCTTGCTAAAGGGTTCTCCTCTAACTTCTGTGTGTTGCAGGGGGGCCTTTCTCAATAGTTTCATTCGGTTTGCATGGTATCTGGCGTGTGTGACACTCCTGCAAAACTTGCTAACATTCTTGTGAAGTCCAGGCCAGAAAAAATACTTCATAATCTTCTCAACAGTCTTCCTGATTCCCATATATCCAGACTCGTGCGCTACTGCTACCACATGCTTCCTCAACGGATATGGAATCAAAATTTGACGATATTCTCCCCATTCAGCATTTCCTGGTATATCTGCAGGTCGATGCTTCCTCATTCGCAATCCTTCCTTTAGATAACACAGGTAGGGGTTTGTTGCATCTCTTCTTAAACAACAACTCTGAAGAACAAATCAGCCAACGTTGTATCCTTCTTCTGCAGCTCCATTAGCTTCTCTCTAGTCACTTGACCAACTTCAAGGGTTGAACTCTCAATATCCTCTAACTCTACTACTGTAGTTTCACTACTAAGTTCAGGAACATGTTGACTATGTTGAGCCTCTTCTTCTTGAGTAACCTTTTCATTACTAACACTAGGGGAGCCTTCACTTTCCTGGAATAGCTCTTCTAAGCTCAAAGATCCTTCTGATACAAGTAAATCCTCAGTTTCTTCACTTGCAAACGTAGTTCTCTTCGTACTCCTGGTAGTTACACAACTTAGAAACAGTGGGGGTTTTCTTCTCTAACTCTACCATAGGACTAATCCTCAATGGTTTGTCTGTCACTATAGGACAAGGAACAAAGGGTACATGACCAACTTCGTTACCCAGTAAAACATGCACACCTTCAACAGCTAGTGAGTCCTTTACAGCAAAATCAACATTCCCTGTCACCAATTCACACGACAGGCACAAGCGGCTTACAGGAGTTACCTCTTCTCCTCCTATACCCTTCAAAATAACTGAATCTCTGGTGAGATTCTTCTCCAACTGTGGATGAGCACCTCGAACTACCACACTATGTTTACTTCCCATATCACATAATACCCCGATTGGTACCTGCACACTCCCTTCTTGAGTTGCCAGCGTACCTTCATAGATATATGGCTTAAAAGCCTCCAAACTGCTCAGCCACTCACTGCTTGAGATTAAATTTCCACTGGTTGCTAAACACTCTGCTTGTCTAGTCTCAGTGTTCCCCACTCTGTTCTTCGTAGTTTGCTTCACCTGGTTACCTTTAACCACTTAACCAACTGGCTTGGTCTGCTGTTGTGTCTTATAATAATCTCGACTGTAGTGCCCTACTCTTCCACACTTGTAGCAGACAACATTAGTCTTCTGTATCTGTCTTGAGGAGGTGGATGATGAGGATTTAACATTCGATTGCTGAAGGGTATATCCTGGCTTTGTAATGGTATTGCCACTAGAAGGGTTCCTAATATCAAAGTTCCGGACATTTGAATGAGACCTATAACCTGTGAGTTGTTGGTTCTGGTACTTGACATTATAATTCCTTTTGCTACTGATTATATTGTAGTCCTTGCTCAGTGTAGCAGCTCTGTCGAGTTTCTTAACCTCTCTCTCTCTTAAATAAGCTCTTAACTGTTCAGGAATTCCTCTACAATATTGCTCTAGGACTACTAACTCCTCAAGTTTGTCCATAGATTTAATTTTAACAGCCTCCAACCATCATTTGAAACATCTTCTTACTTTGTAGGCATAATCCAAGAAAGTCATCTTGTCTTCCTTTCTCAAAGATCTGAATCTTTCATTGTAGTATTCAGGGGTCATCTGGTAAACTTGGAGCACACTGTGTTTCAGTACACTGTACTCTTTACACAGATCAGCTGATAAGGCTAAATAGGCACTTCTTCCTTTACCAATGAGAACACTCTGTAACAAGGCTGACCATTTATCTTCTGGCCATCCCATACCCAAAGCCACTTTTTCAAAGTGCTCGAAAACTCATCGGGAGCTTCTTCTGTAAACTTTGGAATTAACTTCTGCGCTCTCACCACATCAAACACAGGGTCTGAATTAACTTAGGTATGGTTATACGGTGTTACAGGTAATTTGGAGCGAGCTTCTATTAATTTCATCTCTCTTTCACAATCTTCTCGTTTCCTTGCTCTTTCTCTGTCTTATTTTGCTCTTTCTCTGTATTCTTTTTCTCTGTCAGCTTGCATCTTCAGCTTAATCAAATTTTCTTCTGATTCTAGCATCTTCAGCCTAATCAAATTTTCTTCTGCTTCTAAATGTCTAAGCTCTGCTCCTGCATCACTGTTCTCTTTCTTTTGTTCTTGCTTATATGTAAACTATTTCAGCTGCAATCAAACAATTCTTGTGCCTCATTTAACTCTGTCTATTTTACCAGAGTCCATCAATGCTTGAACTGCAACACATTTGATTTCTGCCTCAATCATACCACTAATCACATTACCCCCACATGTCACTGCTAAAGCAGTCCACTGTGCCTTAGTCAGGTTGGATTCAGATAACTCTTGGATGGATGGAGCTGCTAAAAACTTCTGAACTTCGAACAGAGCCATTTTCTCCAAGTTACTCAACTAAATAATTTACAACACAATTCAGAGTGATATTTTGTTTTGTTCTCCCGGGTCTGGGCACAAAATACTATTGCCACGAAGTGTAACAAGTACCTGGTTATCACACAACTAATCACAAAATCCAAAAATTTACCTCACTTCACCCAGATGCCTGAACACTCATAACAATAAAATTATGACTGAACACACTAAAGGTAATTGTGATCCCTTAAAACTTACTTATCACTTGGAAAATCAAATTATGTTTATCTAGATATATGTGAGGTAAAGGCCATCACTCCATCAAACAACTATAATTGTTTCCCTGGACCGAATTCCCTTCAGTAAAACTAAAGGAGAACAAAAAATGTTTATCACTTTGCCTTATGCACACACAAATATCCATATTCACTGGTGGTCAGCAAATGAAACACTGTGTTTACAACTTTAAATACAAAAATTTATTTTTAATTTCGAAATTTATAATTAAAATTTATAATCTGAAAAATCTACCATTACTTGAAAACGACACAAGAATTTAATTAATTCTTAAACAAGATTAATACACAAAACTTTAGTTTATCAAGAAATTAAGTTAACTAAGCAAAACTTAAGCTATTAAGAATTACTCAAGATTTGAAAAGGAAATCTTTACAAATGAAAATCAAATCAAGTATGCAATGTTAAAGTCTCAAAAATATGTAAAATGTTAAGTAAATATTAAATCACCAACACAAAAGTTTGGGTAAAACTATGAAATTGCAAACACAAGCACACACAAAAATGCAAAAAACATGAACACACAAAAATGCACAAAAGATTTATCAATAATAATTTCACTAAGGCAAAATCTCCCTGATGTTTCTTATTTTACCATGATAAAAATAAGCAAAAATCCACTTTACCTTTCACAAGCTTGTGAGAACCTTTGTAAAATTCACAAAAACACACTTTCTATGAGGCACCTGTTACATTTCTAATACACTTTTCCTAAGGTCAGATCTTAAAAGATACACATTTTACTAGTGACCACCAACATATATGGAATTTTACTCTTCTGAAGGAAGAGAGGGATAGGAGAGAGAGAGTCTGACCAACGCAAATGGACTCTAACAGGCTAATGCCCAGCTTTCCAAATTCTACTATGAGAAGTAACCTATGTGCCAGTAAGACATTTTGGGAAATACCCCAGGAATCTTCCCTGAAGAGGAAAAGAATAAAAATAATAACAAGGGAAATTTCCCTGGGTCAGAGAGGGCTCTTTAGCCTGTCATCTCATATCTGTATAATTGACAGGGAATTTCCCTGACTGCACACTTGTTCAGACAACAGACTTTTAGAGCCAACCACTGTTATCTAAACCTGTTATCCCATATCTCTTTTTAATGACAGTTTAAGTAGATAAGGAAACAAACCTTCGCTTACCCTCACCCTGGTCAACAAATATTATCTAGACCTGTCACCTCATCTCTCTTTTGATGACAGCTTAAGTGGGTCATGCACGATCCTTCGAAACGGAGGGGGTTGCCCTGGCTGAACACCTTACAGCTGTGTACACAAGAGCCCACCAGCTGGGTAAACATGAATCTCACAGAGAAATGTATCTTATCTCTAAAACCACGCAGTTAGACTAACCCTTTTAGGATCTGACACTTGGTATTTCAATAAACAGTACTATTACACACAACACATGACAAATATAAGAGAAAAAAAATATTAAAATTACAGAAAACTTGCACACTATAAAGCCATATCATTATAATATATATATATATATATATATATATATATATATATATATATATATATATATATATATATATATATATATATATATATATATATATATATATATAGAAATATAGACACATATGTATATATATATATATATATATATATATATATACTGTATATATATAGATAGATATAGACACATATGTATGTATATATATATATATATATATATATATATATATATATATATATATATATATATATATATATATATTTTAGAAGATGGAGCTGCAGCTCTAGGTACATCTCATCTGGGAACCATAGGAAAGGCACCGTACTCAGGTACATTTATTTCACCAACATTTCACAGCTCATAGTCGCACCCTCAAGGCCATAATAAAGATACATGCGATCTTTAAAACCAAGCACTCCATAATCCATTAAAATTACGGAATATTTAATCAAATTTAATGAACATCAGCATGTTTTCGGTTATTTTACGTCGCCCCTTCCACACCACTTCTCACCCCACTCCCTATCAGGGCTGACCTTGGATTTAAAGGGCATTGGGGGTGTCACTATTCATCTCAGCAACCTCAAAAAGTATGAATTAGACATTAAAGCTGTCATTTTCGGTTATTTTTACGTCACCAAATTCCCAGCCCTTCCTCAACCCACTTCCTTTCGAGGCTGAACTTGGACTTAAAGGGCACTGGGAGTGTCACTATTCATCTCAGCAATCTGGAAAACTATGGATTAGACTCTAATATCTGTTGTTTTAGGTTATTTTTATATATTTGGTTTTCAAGTAAATTTTGCTACTGCCTCATTTGTGTAAATATTGATAAGCCTGATTCATGTGTACAATTGTCTAAATGTTTAATTTTTATAAATAAATTAGTATTAGGGTTACCATTTTGGTTTAAGTTTCTTCCTTCCTCCTTTGTCTGACCCAATTCCTGCCAGATTTTCCCAGTCCCGATATTTTTGTTTTAAAGAACCTGATGAACCCAAGAATCTGATAATACAGCTATAAAACTGCCTACAATCATCAGAGAATACTGGCAGGGTATTATTACAGCGCTGTCAAGACTCACAAGACCAGCAACCTGTTGTACACTAGAATTGTCCAAGTTAACTCTCCAACTTATGAAACAGGCAAGACTCTGAATAAGATCATCACTCCCTACATCCTTCAGGAGTTCCCGGTCGTTTCCCTGTTAGAGTTCATCGATATTTTGAATACTGTCTCTGAGCTCTACCATCGCATCGCTGGACATAGAAGGTCTATTCACGAATGTGCCGGTGGATGAAACCATCGATGTTATTTCAAGGCATCTATCACTCGGATGTCACGCCCCTTGACATACCAGAAGATGCCCTTCGGTGTCTTCTCCAAATCTGCACCAAGGAGACTCCATTCCTCTCACACAGGGGGTGACCTCTTTCGACACATAGATGGTGCCACCATGGGGTCCCCCACTGGCATCCTATCTGCCAATATGTAAATGGAAGATGTAGAGGAAAGAAACTTCAATTCCTATACAAAACTGAAGATATATACCCGATACATAGACAATATCTTTGTTACCATCGATACCGATGAAGAAGCAACCCGCACATAGTATGCCTTGAAGAGGAACTCTAGCCTAAGCTCCACTATTGAATATGGCGTCAAAGGCCATCCATGGGGAGTGCCCTTTCACTTACAAACACTCTGTGGTAGATGAGTACCTGAGACATGCAATTCCATACTGTTCCTCATGGAAAGCACACACAGCTCAAACGTGTTAGGCAGCTCTTTACTTATAACGGATATCACAGGAATCTAATACAAGATTGCATACGAAAACAGCTAGACATGTGTGCCAGCACACCCATCTCACCGAGAAACACCATATTGTATTGCAATGCCGCGTATCACAGTCAGTTCATGGATGAGGTCAAGACCATGAAGAGGATAACTGCCAGTGGTACAACACCTACGAATCCTGACGAGAGTATTTCTTTGTGTGTCTGCTCCTGCCTGAACATAGTCAGCACCCTTGTAATAAGAAATAACACGGGCCCCTGTAGAGAGATGTGGGAGTCAACAAATATAATATACAAATTTAAATGTACTGAAAGGACATGTCAAGCCCTCAGCAATTACTACATAGGTCGCACTAATACAACTCAACACAGGCAATTGCAAGCTCACCACAACCAAAGGGCAATATTTCAACACTACATAGATGACCACGACCATAAACCTACACTAGAAGAATTATTAGAAAGTACAGAGATAACTCATAGAGAAGCCCGGTTCCACAGCTTACAAATAGCAGAAGCTGTGTGTATAAACAACAATGGCCTGCGTTAAATATACAAAGGAACACGGATTTCATCCTCCCTTCTTCAAGGAAACCACAGGGCATCTGTAAGAATCTGAAGGGAGACATGAGCAACAGAACACCCCTGGACACTACCGACAATGAAGCAAATCAAGACTATCAGCCAGAGATGGATATCATGCCCTTTACTGCAAGCCGCAGTATATGACACATCCTTTGGAGCACCAGGAATGTCCATGCTGCCGCTCAGACCACCAGCGAGAGAATGAGACCTGTTAACCAATAGAAATTCAGCATCCCAATGATGTCACGTTTAAAATTCAAAAGTCTGTATGAAGTAATAAAAACCTTGTATGTTAATTTGTAATCCAGTCCTGAAGATACCACCATGAGGTGGGGAAACAGTCCGTTGACTAGAAAAAGTAAATGGAAAGAATCTTGAATAATTTTTCCTTATTCTTCAGAAGCATGCCTGAAGAGAAAAAAGAAGTATCGGCTGATCCAAAGTCTTGATAAAAGATGGTATATGCCAACAATGCCATTACAGTCAATATATTATATATATATATATATATATATATATATATATATATATATATATATATATATATATATATATATATATATATATATATATATATAATGTATGTACTTCGAATAATTATTTTAAATATTAGTATGTTAGGTTCAAATTTGCTTATATATATATATATATATATATATATATATATATATATATATATATATATATATATATATATATATATATATATACAAGAAAAAGGAAATATAAGCAAATTTGAACCTAACATACTGGCATTTAAAATAATTATTCAAAGTACAGCATGCAAAAAACATTAAAAGCTGTCAATCCGTTCCTAAAACAATATTTATCTTACACAATATGTTGAAAATATATTTTTGCAGCATGGGAACAAAAAGTCCACATATAAATACGAAATGGAAAACTTCGTAAATATTTAAATACTGATTGCATAAAAATATCGGAGGGACCAAGGATTAAGCGCACGTTGTAAATGTAAATCATGATTTTATGAACTTAAGTCTTTGATCTGAAAACTTTAATTTCACTCCAATTAAATACTTTTAAAGCCTGACTTAAATGGGATATGTATATATCCATATAATGACCCTGACTAGATTATCCGGACGGAGATAAATGCTATTAAATCTGACGTCACATCCGTGTCACAACGTTAATACATGAACACGGCACAAGTTTTTTAAATTATCGTACACTGACACTGAATTGGTCGATACTGATAGAAACACTACGTAAACTTGAACTGGAACTGACTCAAAATAAACCAAGTAACGGGTTACTTACTGGAATGAAACCATGACAATGTTGACCACAGCGATGTTATACACAGCCCACGAGATGTAGGTGGCCTCATCGAAAAAGCTCTCTGCTTTGCGCACACTGAAGCACACCTTCACTCCCCACATTAGGAACAGCATGTCACCTGCAATCAGGGATTTCGTCACAAACAAATACGTGCAAGTATAACTTATAACTGAGAGAGAGAGAGAGAGAGAGAGAGAGAGAGAGAGAGAGTTAACCCTTTTGGTAGAGGCTTCCAAAAATAAAATCAAAATTTATTTTTAAAGTTCTGTATTCCTCGTATATGTTATTTTTTTTTATCAATCGTTAGAAAATGTAATATATTTTGGTCAGTCTACTGCTTCTAACCTTGCCGGGATGTAAAAGGCACAAATACTACGTGCTGTCAATTCTAGTTCACATCCTCTTCTGTCAAAAGCTTGATCCATACAACATTTTGTACATCCCGCTACAAAATGAACTAGTGGCAATTCTGAGTTGTATCTCTCTTGTTAAGTATGCATGGGTAATATTAATACAACAATATGAAGACACAGAATTTACAAAGTTCCTCTATTAGATTTTTCTTATTCGAATTACTCGATAACATTACTGAATGAGGAATTTAAAGCCTGATAAAAGTTAATACATGAAACCTACTAGGACTAAAGGTCTAGAGAATATGTATTCTCTAAACCTTGATATGGCTGACCTCTGTAAAAAATTAATTGTAATTTCATCAGTATTACCTTGGAAAATATACTGAACCGTGCATTATGTTCCGGCTGTCAACCAATGACTTGATCTTTCCCCCTTTTCCTCGTAAAGGTCCGAATTCACAATTTTATAAGACAACAGAAAATCGCTTTATGTTTCTTTGGTCTTATCAAATATCTACTTCAACCTGGGAATGAGTTGTGTATCTTCTTCCTCTAAATCCCTTTCTGTATTTTATCATCTTACTGTTGATCAGTTAATGCATTTTGACTGTCGAATGTATATATGAAAGCATGAGAGCCCCAGTTAATTGCTCTGATGAACTCACAGTTACCTTTATAATGTTAAGACCTAGCTCACAACCTCGCCTACAAAATACGTTTTAGATTATTGCCAAATATGCTTCCTGTTGCGTTTAATTAAGACCCTGAATCTTGACGCATCAGATAGTTTCTCAAAACTAGATTTCAGTGCAAATATTTCTGATCACCTTGCCGACAAAGGGAACAAAATAAATGTGACTCTAAAGTACAGGGTAATCTGGTAAAAATTTCGCAATTCAAACTCTGATTAATAACCTTTGATACTCAAAATACAGTACCTGAATAAAACATATTTTGGTAAAAGGGAATCCAGAGTATTTACTCCACATATTTTTTTCTCCCTTCTACCACAGAAAAAAAATCACAACACACTTATTGTTGACATGGAAAAAACAATTGAACACCATTCCGCTCTACATTTCGGTTAAAATTTTAACTCCGTGGCTTTACTCCTTTTGTTTCCAGAGAAAAGTTGAATCCAACAGCTTTTAAAAGGTTTTTATCACCTCTGAAGGGTTAATTCTTAACTTCATCCTGTTCTCTCTCTCTCTCTCTCTCTCTCTCTCTCTCTCTCTCTCTCTCTCTCTCTCTCTCATCCAGGTATCGTGTCTCACACTTTAAAAAGAGAATATCACTTATACTCTAACTTCTCAACATGATGTTCATTAAAAGTTTAATGTCAAAAAATAAGTAAAATGAGGAGACTGGAGGGTATAAAACCTAAAGAGATGTTTCACTATATTTCGTTAAAAAAAAAAAATGGTCGAACGTAATTCTATAAAAACAATTTTGAGGGCCATTAAAGAGGATATCCCATAATCCAAGACCACCAATTCAACGCAAACCAGGGAAAAATTCCATAATAGACATGCATTTCCAGAAATTAAAACTATGAATGTTCCTGTCCTTTGTTATTTTACAGATTTCTTTTGGGCAGAGAGAGAGAGAGAGAGAGAGAGAGAGTATGATTCCGTAATATGCTCTCTTACCCACGGCCAGCGAGTGATCCCACCAGTTGTACTGGCACTGCTTAAACCTGAGACCATTATAGTCTTTGATGTCCTCAGCCCGTGGAGTAGCGCTGATCGTCCAGCATCCCAGATAGATCAGCATGATCAGCAAGACTGGCGTCAACCACTGCAGCAGCTGCTTGTCAGTTAGCTTGATTTTATGCGCTGATTTCACCCGGTATGTTAAAGATACTCTGCAAGAAGAAAATATAAATTTAAAAAGTCCATTCACTTCGAAGTGTAAGTCATATTTTAAAATTAGGAACTTGTAATAGTGTGTTCGAAGAAAAAACAGATCATAACGAGCATCAATTCGATTTACTATGTGGTTTTAAAACAAAAATAATTAAACAGACATAAAAGGAGAAGATTTTTTTTTTACAATGTTACCTGAGCCCTTTAGAAGGATACAAAATTATTTTGAATCCTACAGGGGAATTATTACAACCTTTTATTTTTCTTTATTTTCCATGGAAAAAAAAAACCATTTATGTATCCAAATTCACCTTAATCGGTTGTTCCCTTGAGACCCAGAATTTAGTCTCACCTCACCCCCTCTTCCTTTTCCCAGTACTCAGAAGGTACATTCCGATAACTCGCACATTAAATTTGCCATGGCTACAAAGTTATAATTCAACTATGAGTCTAGCAACGCAGAATGGGCACATTTACTACAAAGTCTCTCAGGTAATGACACTTGGAGATAACTCAAGGCCCTCCCTCCTCAATTCCCTATTCAGTCGCAAATCTAACTCTTTCTAGGTCTTCCTCTCCTCCATCCACCAAACAGTTCTGAACAGTGCTCTCTTCTTACCAATCTATCGCCATCCTATCATTCCATAAAACCAATCTCCTCTAAATACTCGGATCCATTTTTTCAACTGTGTTAACCTCTGAATCGTCTTATGTCACATATACTGGCAAATGGTTCATCTCAGCAGCTTCAACATTTTTATTTTCATTAACTTTTAACATCCACACTTCACTTTCATAAGCAGAGTTAGCACAATATTCCCTTTATATATAGTCCACCTTGGCTTCCATAGACAAATCAAGTCTCTTCTCAATGTTTAGCACACACCCTGCTATCTTTCTTATACTTATTCCGTAATCACCTCTTCGCTCCTCCTACCATCATTATTATTCAGAAGATGAAACCTATTCACATGGAACAAGCCAACAGGGGCCATTGACTTGAAATTCAACCTTCTAAAGAATATGGTGTTCATCAGAAAGAAGTAAGAGGAGGTAAAAGGGAAATACATAAAGAAGAGATCCCTCTTATTAAAAAAGAAATTAATAGATTAATAAGTGTATAAAAATATATTAAAATGCAAGGAGAATAGTATTAGGGTAGCTGTCATATTACTACCAGTTACTTGTATAAATCCTCTGCTTCCATCCTTCCACCATTTATTTCAAAATTCACTGCTTTATCTTCCTGATTTTCATTTACCCTCATAAACTTAGTCTTGTTTACATTTACCTACAACTTTCTTCTCCTGTAAACTTTTATATTCTTTCACTAGCTTCTGCAGTTTATTTTCAGTATCCAATGTCACTACTATATCATCTTCTAATATTAACAATTCCACATTTCACGCTTGGCTAAGTTTACAGTAAGGTCAGCACATTAACTGGCTGCAACCATAATGGTATCAGTCCATTAATTGGCTGCAACCATAGTGAAGGTAAGGTATTTGGACACTACTGCCCTAGGAATCGCACATGGCTTGGGATTCTAAAGCAGTATCCCAAAGCAAAGGAGTGCCTAGGAGAAGGCTAGGGACTCCATAGGAGAGGAAATGTCCCTATATAGTACATGAGCCTCTAAGTCATCAGCAACCACATCACCAGGACTGCTACTGGAGTTTAGTAAGCAGTACAGCTTAGACATTGCTGCCCAAAGATGTACCAAAGGTTTTGGGTAAAGCTGTGCTGTACCTCAAGGCAATGGAGTATCTAGTACAGATTTATGGACCCTTTGGTGGAAGGAAATGTCCTTGAATGTATGAGACTCCTCTCCAAAGGCCAACTGCAATCACGATTTTCAAACTTGAGTGTTGATAAGGAAAAGAGAATATTAGTGTCCCTCAACTTTGCGCAGTGTGAAAGTCACCAAAAGGTTTAGAGGATGGGGCTCCAACTGCATTCCTTTTCCTTTTAGCGTGTAAGTTTAACTGTTCGTCTTTCTCCTCCAGAGGTTCGTCTTTCTCCTCCAGAGGAAGATATTGCCCACAAATTCAAAGCATTCAGGCACCAAGGTTGTTAGTCCCAAACCTGACCAATGGGTGTACGGTAGTCTAGTACAACGGTGTCTGACTTTTCTTGTCAGTAACTAACCAAGTATTGGCCACAAAATTTTTCTAAACTGGAATAACCTCGAGCAATCAGTTTCCCAGGTTAAAAAAATAACCTTTGACAAAATAATCCGTTAAGCATTTATTTAGTATTTGTATACAAATGTGTAAAATAACTAAATTAATGGGTATGTACACATTTATCATCAGTAAAACTAAGTACGACATGAATAAGCTAATAAATTTGCACGCACTTCTGCATCAATTTGAATGGATTTATAAATGGACATGGAGCAGAAGAACAAAATTACTTTGCTCAACAGTTTAAGTGCGCTGTCTCTTCTTCAAGCAGAGAGCTTCCAATAACATCAGGTGAGATGTAATTCCTCTACTCTCCCGATAGGAACGCCAGTTCTTAAAATTCAGCGTTGATAAAGCTAAAGAATTTCGCTTTCTTATTGCCATGATGATTCACAAGATACAAACTTCAGCACTAACTCGAAGAGAATAAATTTCTCACAGGTGCACAACAGTTATATTACTTCCTAAAAATACTATTTAAATTTTCTAACTTCCGGTCTCTGAACTTCACCGAGACTCAAGTCGTCATCTGTTGTTGCTTTGTTATCCCAGGCACCAGTCCTTTTCTAATAGAGGGAAAAACTTCATATTATTTTACTATAATCCAGTTAAATTTTAATATAAAAATATCTTTTTACTGTCAATTAATTAAGTCTTAAGAACTGTGTATCATTTACAACACGAATGAAACAGTACGTGTTTGCTCGATCTTACATTTTATTTTTACTCACTTATTATGAAACTAACTTTTCTGTTGCTGTGGTAAGACAACATCAGGCCATCTTAAATTACATTAACAAACAACTTGGTTTCTAAATAAAACGCGCAGCACTAACGCAAACACGAACAGCTGCCAGTGGGTGCAATGAGAGCTGATCAACTGTCAGTATTTATCGACATTTTCTTGGCTGACTGTAATTCCAGCTTGGATCTCAGTTCATAATTCACTCTCGGATTAAAGCGAATGCATTACGTGTGTTATAAACGTAACGAGTAAAGGTATCTGTTTAAGGCAGCAAGAGACAGCCTGATATAGTGGACCCAAGCCAAAAATACTGGAAAATTCAAGGTCATTAGACATAAAAAATTGCTTCAGTGAATATGTCATGAACTCAAGGTTCTTAAGCAATAGTAATTATGGATAACTAATTATCTTTGTTTCACCAAAAATACACACACACACACACAGACATACATAATGAAGCCTCTATTTAAAAAATAATAATAACTACAGTTGATCACAGGTTTTCGGGACCCTATGTACAAGAAAAAGGGAATGCATGCAACAGAAATAGAACAACGACAATAATGATAAGATTTCGTTGTAAGTAATAAGTAGCTATGTAAGGGTTTACGGTTAAGGGCAATTTCTAACCAAGACGTTATGTCTATAAGACCTGCATACGCTATCATTTGTTGATATGATTGACAGGTAGGCAATGCAATGTAGTAAGTCATCACTTCACATGTATAATTCCATAAAACAGGTTATTTTCACAGCTAATGGAGCACGGATTAAACTCAGCTGAGGGAAAGATCAAGAGAGGTCCCACAAAGTTTTCAGAGTAAATGGTGAGGCAGGTCTCTCCTCCATGCACAAAATATCCAAAGAATGAGACAATTTTGAAGTACAGAACAAAGTCCCCAGGTATTCAGTAAAAACTGCACAAGAAACATGAAGTGAATACAAGGGTTCTCAATACAACAGAAATTGAGAAAGTAAATAAGAAAGAGATAAAGAGAAGAGAAAAAAAGGAGTCTGTTCCAAAGATGTTAAAACTGGGACCCAGCAGCACTTAGAAGATGCACCACTAATATCCCATGGTAAGAAAATCAGATAAATGAAACTAAGTGGAGCGATCAACTGTCATAACCTTAGATAAATTTGGCGAGTGGCATTTATCATAGACAACCTCATTCCACCATTTTTCGTTATCCCAGTAAAAGAAAGGAACCGCAAAGAAATTCAAAACACTTTAATAGGAATCATCAGGTCTACATGGAATACTCAAAATGTGTGTTTAGCGCCATCTGTGAGTGAGAGATGAGGCACTGCTGCTCGAGTGACTCCAAACCTCATTGTTCCCATCAGACTGCTGTAATGCAGAGGTCTAGAGGCCTTATACAAGGGATACAGCATGAAAACATTTCTTTTAAAGAAAAGGATGTCCATTAATCATCTAAGGTTAGAATGCGTCATATCCAATACAACCAACTACACTTCTAATTAATCACAGTAGCGAGAGGGGATTTAAACTGAGAGCATATTTCTGCCTAATAAGTAGCTGTTATGGCATCCACACTACAGTAAAACATGTCATAGACACACACTGCAGTTTTATCACATACTAACTGACCAACCCATCACTGCCTGGGAAAACTCTGAATGACAACCGATAAACTCTCTCTCTCTTTCTCTCTCCAACTTTCCCTCACTCTTTCCCTCTATCTCCTCCCTAACATGCCCTCTACTCTCTCTCTCTCCCTCTTTCTCCTCCCTTACAACCCCCCTTTACTCTCTCCCCCTCTCACTTCCTCTCCCTCTCACTCTCTCTCTCTCACTCTCCCTTTCCTGTTATAACAGTTGCTTTTATTACAATGCCAAACATTTTTTACATTTGATATGTCACCCCTTCTCACCCAGCCATTTCTGTCGGGGCTGAACTTGGACTTAAAGGGCATCAGAATGTCACATTTCATCTTGGTGACCTCAAAAACTAAGGATTAGACTCTAATATCTGCTGTTTTCGGTTATTTTTACATGTCACCTCCTCCCACCCCACCCCTATGGTGCCAGTAATGTCTTAACCCCACACACAATATTCTTTTCCAGATAGTAATATGTATACCAAAATGAGGTATGATAAAACCGTAGAGTTTATTTAGTTACTACTCTACGGGCAGAACCAGCCCTGTTTCAGGGAACCCCTTTCCACCCCCACCCACTTTGGTGCCCTTTGGTGCTAGTGATGTCTTACCCCCACAGTATTCTTTTCCAGACAGTAAATCATATGTATACCAAGTTTGGTTGAAATTGCTCAATGCATTTCAGAGTTATGCTAGAGCATATACACATACATACACCCATTTATTTATATATATCTATATATATATATATATATATATATATATATATATATATATATATATATATATTAGATGTATTACAGACAGGTTGAAAATAGGTCATCGACCGTTAGTGGAGAACGAAACTTGGGCAAATTCTGGGTAATCGTAAGAAGCACTGGTTAGGGCTACAAATAAATCGTTGTCTTGCATTTAACCTGTTTGTGCTTTTGTGCGATAAGTTGCGACCACATGCGTTTATGGCATGTTTGACTGCAATGTGAAAGCACCTTACCAAGATATCACGAGAACGGTTGAATCTAACAGCTATGGTCATAGTCGTTGACGTGGCGCCCAGCAGGTCTTCAACCAGTTTGTGAATGATGTCCAAAGTTAGGCATATTCATTGTGCGACGTTCTCAAGATAATTAAGTTTCGGGAGAAATCAGCAAAGAGTTGAAGTTTTCACAGAAATAACTAATCAACTCTGGGCCAATTTCTACCCTGTGCTATTCATTTCGAGAAGGTCACCTCATGGATTAATGTGGGATGTTTTATCGAATTCTGTTCTTAAGATATCCTAAGAATACCCACACGCACAACTAATAACCTTTCTTTTTCCACTTTTACACAGGTGTTGATAAAGGTCCATTACTATCAAACACAGGAACATGAATAAGGTAGAAAAAAAAATAGACAAATAGCCTGCACAGGGTTTACATGTGCTCTGGTACTCCAAGAAGGATGCCACTTTCTTCTCCATCAAAATCTTTTCACATCCAATATAAAAAAACGTTTGTCCGCACCTAAAACGCATTCTCTTCGTCACAGATTTTATACAATACCATAGATCAATGCTCATCTGAATTTTACTTTTTGCGCCGTTAAGGTGAAAACTCATTTTAAATGTTAAAAGTGAGTTATCTTTTCAAATTGGGATCATACTTGGTATTTTATTATTCTAGCTCCATGACATGAGGATTTCATGAGTGTAATGTTTAGTATATATTACGTCTTGGATGACTTGAGAAGAACTATGTGCTGGCCCGGCAGTGGCTCTTTGCTGCAGGTGCATTTATGCTGACTTTGGAAATTTGCTCAGTTGGATACAGAGAGCAATTTGATCATGATCTTTTGAACATTGAACTGATGCCGCCGGAAGTGCCCAGGTTCCAGTGAGGTGTGCGTGTGTGTGTGTGTGTGTATGTGTGTGGGTGATCTCCCACGGTATACTAACCGGGGGATAGGCTCTTGCAGGAGGATTGCATTAAGAGATCTGGGTCTGTTTGGTTAGAGGTGCAGTGTTGGAAGATCGCCACTAGAAAATCTGCTATTTGTTGCCATAGAAAGTAAGTACTATGATTCATGAACACTTATCTCTTTACAGACATTGTTTTTGATAGGAAGACCTAATAGTGCTTCAGTGAAATTGATCGATGTCTACCTGATGAATTTTCCCGTGTACTTCTTCAATGTGCATTTTGCTGTTTTGAAAATGTATGTTAATCAACATCATTTCAGGTTTTAATATCATGATATGTTCTTTCAACAGGAATTCGAGTTTCATCCTGAGAGGACGAATATTTTGGAAGTGGTGCTTTTACTCTTACATTACATACTATATGACATATATTGTGGTCTACAAGAACGATGACCTTATTACTTTGTTTGATGACCAGGGTGTTATTCACTAGTATTGCTTGGTATAGAATTATTTGTGAAACAGTATTTCCCCCTAGTTATGTTTTCCATTGGTAGGAGGTGTGAATTACTCCATTTCATGACCATAGCTTTTGCTGAATCACTTTTGTTAAATTTGCAAATAAAGTCTAGTTTTGTACGTCAGTGTTTAATTCCAGTAGGCCTTCGTGTAAAGATAGGTTTAGTGAGAGAAGACGACAAAGGAGAAGGGATTTGCTGACCCAGGGATGAGCTGCGCTACCACAGTCATCTTGGAGGAGTAAGATGATTGATTCTGTCTTACAGAAGATAAAGCAATAAAAGATGGCCCTGTCTGAACTGGAGAACAGGCCCATTAACATATATATATACATACATATATATATATATATATATATATATATATATATATATATATATATATATATATATATATATACTGTATATATGTGTGTGTGCATGTGTGCATGTGTCTGTGTGTATATAGTATATATATATATATATATATATATATATATATATATATATATATATATATATATATATATATATATATATATATATATATATATATATATATATATATATATATATATATATGTGTGTGTGTGTGTGTGTATGTATGTATATAATGATTATATAGTTGTATATGTATTATATATATATATATTATATATATATATATATATATATATATATATATATATATATATATATATATATATATATATATATATATATATATATATATATATATATATGTGTGTGTGCGATCCTTCAAATAATGCTCCTCGTAGATAATTTAGCCATATTTCATTGCACAGCCACTGCATTCATTTTTGCTTGATCGCGTTTTTGCCACCTTGAGACGGAAAAGTGCATTCACTCCCTCGTACTCACTGAACTCTTTTGGAAAGCTAAGTTGGTTTTTCTTTTAAAAGCAAGAATCCTCAGTATACCTGAACAGTGAAGCACTCTTTAGTTTCCATTTCATACTGTCATGTTTTCCTTTCCGCTGAAGCAAGCAGCGCAAGCGAAATTAGATTTCCATTTTGCTGTTTCTTCAACTGGGTTATATCTTGAGAGAGAGAGAGAGAGAGAGAGAGAGAGAGAGAGAGAGAGAGAGAGAGAGAGAGAGAGAGAGAGACAGAGATTCACCGGTATCATAACATGTAAAACGATACTAGATACTTAGGTCCAAATAATCAAAGTAAAATGAAAAAATATTATTTTCCAAATAGTTTTTGTCTGACTGATAACCTTAAAAATAATAAATTACTCACAAAACAGACAAAATAGTAAGTCTACAGCTGATCTATAAGCACTTGGATCAATACAAGTCTCATACTAAACGTTCAAGGCCCAAGGGAATATACATTAAAATACAATTTGGGATTCCCCGTCGACTCATATCAAAGTTGACAAATATCAAGAGAAAATTTCAAAATAAGAATAAAACATCGATTTTTTATTATCGTGCTTTAGCAAAACTAATAAATTCGCAGTACAACGTTCGTAATCATCCTCGAACTGTTACAAAAGGCTTCCACACTGTTGAACCCAACTTTAATGTAAAGTCAAGGCTATATCTTGCTAAAACGTCGTCATCATGAATCTTTATGTTGTTTATCTCCTATTCAGATATCACTGTCAATTCTTTAAATATGAGCAAGAATGAATTTCATCACGCAAAAGGATTCTAACAGCAATGATTCCGCTGCAAAACGAAAAAAACAGCGCAACAGGAGACCCGAATTTAGGGGAACACCAGCAAAAGACTTCACCGAGTATTGTAATGCAACACAATGGAACACCGGCAGGGCATTTGCAAAAGTGGGAATGGGTCTCGATGCGCACGAACTAATGCAAAGTGAAGAGACGGCGTGGGAATCATATATACACTCTCCAGGACGCCCACCTCTAAAGACTGCATTTCAACCGGTCCTACTTGATTCAAAGACTGTTCATTGAACAATGGACTGGTTTATTACCCCTCGCGGCATAATAAAAATATTAAATGTTTTATTTAACAAAGAACTGTTCGTAAATCCATACGCCCATACACCCTATAACCACAAAATAAAATTGAAGATGTAAAGCTTTTAATACTAAAATAATCATAAAAAGAAAACAGAAGAATGCATGAGAAATACAACGGGTAACAGGTCAATGGCCACTGCAACTTATGTGAGGTAAGGCACAATTATAGCAATAAATGCATTAAACAATAATATGGCGAGTAAAGACTAAATTGAACACTCATCTAAACAGACAAACTCAAGAAAGATTTGGGAAACATATATTTTTTTTTTTAAGCTAACCAGTAGTGACCAGCCTTACTTCCATATGTTTTAAACAGAATTTTCGGCGGACATTGTGATTTACACGTTATCCAGAACTATCAGTTCTTCAGCATTTTTAAAGTGATATTTATTTGTGTAAATATTTGTCTGTTTACTTACTCTTATTCCCCGATTATTTTCAGTTGCCTTTAAGAATCATCCCGTCTCTTGTCTTTGCTTTTCTCTCCTTTTAAATATAAGTAACAATAACAAAAGCAATAATAATAATAATAATAATAATAATAATAATAATAATAATAATAATAATAATAATAATAATAATAATAATAATAATAATAATAATAACGAAGAAAGTTGTATGCCTAGTTGGCGAAATATTAGGTCAACGGCATACAGAATGCCATTCTTTTCAACGAAGTTTTCCTCAAAGAGACTCTTCAATAATAATAATAATAATAATAATAATAATAATAATAATAATAATAATAATAATAATAATAATAATAAGACAAAAACAAAACATTTAAAATAAAGCATGCTTGTATTTAATAAACTGACGCGCAAATGAGAATTTTATTTTGTGGCAATAAAAAACAAGGCATACTTGCACAGAATTCCATTTCCTTTTACAAAAAACATCATCAAGCGGTGACATTCACTAACAAATACCAGCGACATGTCCATTAATAGC
>NC_089752.1:90266547-90281547 GCF_040412425.1 Macrobrachium rosenbergii
TAATATATATATATATATATATATATATATATATATATATATATATATATATATATATATATATATTTAACTAGAATACAAGGTATGTAATTTCTTTGGCTTCTATGTCTTCCATTTGGAGATATCCAAGTGTATTTGAGGATGTCTATTTATGGTTGACCTCATATTTGAAACGAGTACCGCCAATTACCAAAATATTGGCGGCACAGAACTAATAAACTGACCTCCCATTTTCGGCTGCAGTCTCTCCCAGCTATTCCTTGCCCATTACATCCTCCATGCCTACATTGTTCACAACCAACTTTTCCTTTCTTATCACCAACAACAATTCTCATATCTTTTTCTGGTATTTCATCCAAAATATTCTTCGGTTCCACTTGAAATTCATCTTTTATTTCTTTGGAGAGTTCATTCATTAGTGCATAGCACACTATAATACTCAAACTGCACTGTTTTGATTTAATTTTACTGTCAATAACCTACTATTTACAGCTCTGTAGTCGTCGCTTTTCCTACATTTGGCATTTAGATCACTCACACTCCTCCTCAACGAATTCATTCCGCTCCTCCTGAATAAATATACACATTACCCCATTCCAATCTCTTTTCCCATTACTCTGTGCTTAGATTCACAGACAGCTAAGATGTCCAGTCCATATCTTTTAACTTCTACATGCTCTATCTCTCCAGTTTGATTCAGGGTTCTACATTCTTATTAACTTTTTCCAACTTATCTTTAGTATTTATAACCCGGGGGACTCTTAGCACCCACATATGCCCAGGACTGGAGGCCATTTTCAAATTGGGACTACTTGTTTAGTGGAGCAATTCTGAAAGGCTTCATTGGCTAAATACAACAAAGGATAGCCAGTTCCTTGTAACAGGTAGTTTCTTAGCTGACTAAGGCCACGGATTTGCTGTTGCCCAATGAGCCTTAAAAAGTAAAAACTGTAGTTATAGGAAACAAATAACACTGTGAGGTCTATATAATTCCACATACAGCTTATTGACGTAAGTGCAAAGTGTCTTTAAAATCTTGTTAAACAAGTAAGTCCAATCCCTAATTAGGCATATCAAAATTACGAAAATTTTCTGTATTTTATATGTAGGTATTTTTTCCATATATGAATTATGATTTGGGTTTTTATTTTCAAAGACACGGACAGTGTTCGACCTGTGTATTTCTTTGAATGAACATTCTTGTTCATAGTTGGTAAAGAGAGGAGAGATTCATTTTCGTGAGAAACTCTTCTCGTTCATGTATTCAGATATGTCTTTCTTACACTGTAATGACTTTAAAATAATCCCTATCATATTTGTGTTTTTGAATGAGATGTTAAACTTTCATTTTCCTGGTCAAGTTTGTTCTCTTCAAACACAAATACACATACACACACAGACATATATATATATATATATATATATATATATATATATATATATATATATATATATACTGTATATATATACTGTATACATATATATAACTCCAACTTCCGGAGCAACAGCTCGAAGAACAATCCAAGGCGGGTCAGGGAAAGGCACTGTCCATATGCATTTTATTGTAATATGCCGACGTTTTACAACTCCACATAGTTGCATTTTCTAGGCTGCAAACAGCGAACATGGCAATCAGTAAACTTATATAATCAGAATTACAAATTAAAATTACCATAAAACGTTCAGAATAAAATGACTAAAACCTATAGTAAAGGAACAAGCAAAAGGCCGTTACAACCTACCCAGAAGGAAGCTAAAAACAAACCACTGTACTCGCACTGAGTATTACAAAGAGAGAGGGAAAAATAAAAAATAAATAAATAAACATACAGACAGAGAAGAAACAGCTCAACAAGACCATCAGGCAACAAACAATTGTGTAGAGGAAGTCTGGGAGTTTAACGGTGGTACAGTCAATTTGATAATAATAGATGCAAGTATTGTTAAATCATTTTCTTTTTGTACTTGTCCTATTATCGAAAAGTCTTTATTTTCCATAAAAGTTTTACATATCTTGGAATGATTCCTGATATTAGATTGTTCAGAGCTGGTCAATCTGGGTATTAACGAAGTCCAAGATCCTACCATAAAATTTACTCTATAAAAATAATCTAACAGCAAGCTCCCATTTTCGGACGTTCTTGTTTCCAGGGTCTCGATAGGATTCTACGCTGGAATTATCGTAAAAGTACGTTTACAGGTCTGGGTATGAATTTTTACAGTTCTTGTTATTTCAATTTGAAATTAAATGCTCTTTCCAACCTCCTCCACAGGGCTTTTACTCTGTCATCTAATTAGCTGACTTTTCATGACGAAATAACTTCTCTTACTAATTATTTCAGGAACAACTGTTTTCCATCTAAACTATTTTTTAAACAGTTAAAGAGTATGTTGGATAAAAAGATGACGCCACCTATTCTAGATTACATCGTCCCTAGGATGAATTTGTACGCAGCGTTCCCCTATATGCAAGATGATTCTTTCAGGAAGAAATTTCTAAATATCATTCGAAAGGAATTACCGGCCCTTAACCTCAAACTCATCCCGAAGAACCCCCGAACAGTGGGCGCTCTCTTCAAGTTTAAAGACAAGCTCAGTCCCTTATTTACATCCAACGTTTTATTATGTAAGTACAAATGCCTCAGATGTAGTAAGGGGATCTATGTCGGATATACTAAGAGGCTGTTGCGAGTACGCATTGATACTCATAGAGGAGTCAGCTTCAGAACCGGGAGCAGATTGTCCAGCCCAGAACAGTCTAATATCAGGAATTATTCCAAGATAAAACATTTTTTTTATAGAAAATAAAGACTTTTCGATAATAGGACAGGTAGAAAAAGAAAATGATTTAACAATACTTGAATCTATTATTATCAAATTGACTGTACCACCGTTAAACTCCCAAACATCCTCTACACAATTGTTTATTGCCTGATGGTCTTGTTGAGCTGTTTCTTCTCTGTCTGTCTGTTTATTTATTTATTTATTTATGTCTCTCTCTCTTTTGTAATACTCAATGCGGGTACAGTAGTTTATTTTTAGCTTCCTTTTGGGTAGGTTGTCACAGCCTTTGGCTTGTTTCTTTAGGATAGGTTTTAGTCATTTTATTCTGAATGTTTTTTTTTTTTTTGTAATTTTAACTTGTAATTCTGATTATATTAGTTTACTGATTACCACGTTCGCTGTTTGCAGCCTAGAAAATGCAACTATGAGGAGTTGTGAAACGTCGGCATATAATAAAATGCATATGGACAGTGCCTTTCCCTGATCCGCCTTGGATTATATATATACATATATATATATATATATATATATATATATATATATATATATATATATATATATATATATATATATATATATAATCAGGCAGGCGAGAGGGCAATTCAAAACTTGCCCTTAAGCACTGCAGTCTGAACGAAAAGCAACCGAGAACTGGCGCAATGTCTAGAAAATTAGAATCTGGCGATTACCCTCGTCTTTGGAAAGACATTCACTCCGTAATATACAAATAACCACATGTTTCAGAGAAATAAATTTGTGTATATGCATATATACAATATATATATATATATATATATATATATATATATATATATATATATATATATATATATGTGTGTGTGTGTGTGTGTGTGTGTATAAATTTATTCTATGAAACACATGTTCATGTGTATGTATGTATGTATGTATGTATATATATATATATATATTATATATATATATATATATATATATATATATATATATATATATATATATATATATATATGTATATATATATATATATATATATATATATATATATATATATATATATATATACATATACATATATACACATATATAATATATATATATATATATATACACACATATAATATATATATATATATATATATATATATATATATATATATATATATATATATATATATATGTGTGTGTGTGTGTGTGTGTGTGTGTGTGTTGATTGACTTGTAAATATTGAATTATGGATGGTTGTCATAGGAATCACTAACAAGGGTCTAACCAAAAGTAGGCCAAGTCTTTCTTTCTCTTTAGCTCTAAAATGAATACAAGGATGAAGAAAATTTAGTTCTGTCGTGAATGTGTCAGTTTCCATGGTAAGTCCCTTTGACCTACAGGCAGACAAAGCGACGGATCAATGTTATACGCTAGTTTTATTTCGCAGTATTCTTAGAAAAAATGAATACATGTATAAAATTATTTAGCATTTCCGACGTGCGACAGCTCTTGCTCTTTCCCGGTCGACACACAAACCTAACAAACATTTGCTTGGAATGGCTTTTAATCATTTGTATAACGTTGCTATTTTGCCGACCGTAATTTCCAGTGTTTGTTAACTGTGTACTGCAGACTTTTCAATAACTGGTATTCTGATCCAACATGATATTTCTTGGAAAATATTACCCGTTTCCCCAATTATACCAACATTTTTCGATGAAATCTATCCTTCATTAGTGCATATTGTTGCCAGTCTTCAAAAGTTAAATTAATTAGCAGTGGCATCATGGAGAATGACCTATTCTTGATTTAACAATATTTGGTGACCGTTACAATGTCACTCGTATCAATTTACTTGTTACGAAAATAACAGCTTGCCACTTTACCTTACTGTGGCCTGAAGTGTGTCACTGACAAGGCGCCAGTGTCTCTGAAATCCAGTCCATTCCAAGTTCTCGTCGAGCAGAGGAAGTACGCCTGACTCAGTGCGAAAGTTTCGATCGCGCTGAGTTTGCCGTTCTATTTACTAAATTTGCACTGTGTGTGTGTTGCATGTGTTCTTGCTTCCTAAGTAAACGGAGGGGCAAACACAGAGAAATGCTTCCATGAAACTTCATGCATTTTGTAAGCGAATATTCAGGTTGTTTATTTGACTTGCATATCTACAATGTAAAATTTTGATGTGTCCTGAATTTTCATGTAAGCATATGGGGTGATAACTTGCATTGCATTTTAAAAGAAGACTCAAAGAATACTTTTAACTTGTAAGGCACTAAATTTTGTAACTCCTATAATTGCAGGCATAATACCCATAGTAAGTGTTAAAGCCACTCAAAAACAACAAAAATACCTGAGGAACATTTTCATCGCTCATACCGCCATTAACGCCGACCTCTATGAGCACTGCGACTGATGAAATATTGGAAAGCCTTTTACAGTTCTTTCAGAAGGATATAATCCTTGCTATTTTTCCCTAAAAAGATGAGTTTATGGATCACTACTGTCCCCATGGGATCCTCAAAAAGGTCTTTTGCTAGTGAAGTCTGTCTGGCTTCCCACTGAATTCAGCTGAAATCCTTCAATCATGTAAGAGTTTTAAAATCTCGATAAGTGTGAGAGGCACACTGACAGTAATGGCAGCCATATAAACAAAATTCCTTTATGCCAGTCTGCTCTTGAATCAAGTAGCGCTGAAATCCCTTTAACCGGGTAGGAGTTGTCATAACAAGACAAACTGGGAGACAGACAAGCTGACAACGGATGAAGATAAGGCCGATCTCGCTTCATGCTGGTTTATCTTAGTGACAGTTTTGAGTGAAACCCCCCTTCAACCAAGTAGGGTCAGCTAGGATGACAAACCAAACATGATAGATGTAGCGGGACAGCCAGATATACAAACTCCCTTACTCCACATTTATGAATAATAGCTCATCTTTGCACCAGGTGCACCTAAAGCCCTACAAATAAATAAGAGGAGTTGGAGCAATAAGGGGAGTGTGAATGGCACTTGGCACAGGCAATTCCCTGTCATGGACATCTGTGCAAATAGTTAACCCTTAATCCAAGCTGACAGAAATCCCGTCAACCATGTAGGAGGAGCCATGGCATAGCAAGTGTGACAGACATGTTGACAGTCAGACAGAAGGACAGATAAACCAATGATTTCCCTTCAAGTCCATCTATGAATAATAGTTAAACTCGTAACAAAAATAACTGAAATCCAGTTGACTGTGTAGCAAGAGTTGTGATGATATTGTTAAAGTATCATATTTATTGACATTCAGATGGGAAATCTCACTTTTTGTTCATTTATGCATGATAGTTTAACTTTGTGCAGTTTGACAGACATTCTTTCAACCATGTAGGAGGAGTTGTGATGGCAAGGTAAATGTGAGAGGCAGTGACTGACAGAAATATGGACAATCTCCCGCCATGCACAACTATACATGATGGTCTCCTTTTGAAACAAGTTTGGCCAGAATACCTTGAACCATTTAAGAGGAATGGTGATGACAGGCTAGTGTGGGCAGAACTCTGTCAGACAGACAGCTGGACATACAAACTAATCATCTCCCTTTTATGCACATCTTTGCATGATTATCTGCGCTTCAAGCAATTTGCTTAAATCCCTTTTAACATGACAGGGTAAGACTAACAGAAAATTTATGTACACAAAAATGGACAATCTCCTTTCAGGGGCAACTATACATGATGGTGTGCAATTGTACCCGTTTCTACAAAAATCTCTTTGGCCACTTAGAAGGACTTGCCATGACAAGGAAAGTCAAATGAAGTACTGATTACCAATCGTGCACAGCTATTCAGGAAATATTATACTTATGGTAAGTTTGAACAAAGTTACTTCCAATAGAAGGGGGAATGTTGATATGTTCCATATTATCAAGATGTGGAAACAAAGATGGAAGAACAAAAACCTCCACCATACGGAACAAGATAAAGTGGTAATATATCTACAATGGTCTAAATAAAACTTACATTCTGGGAGAATTTTGCCATTCTCATGGAGAATCATTACAAACTAATACGCTCACTTCCACTGATGAAATGTTGAATCCTATAACGAACTGTAATTAACGTAAGTTCGCTTCTTGCAGACCCGTTTATTTAAAGTAAAGAACTTTTTTTATAGTTTTGTCCAGTTTTGTTTATTTTGTAATTGCTCTATGTTGACTCTTGAAGGGTGAACTTGAGTCATTTACTTCCCCTCATCTGCAGATCTGTTTTAATAGATAATACTCGTAGATACATATCACTGTGCTGCTGATTCTTCCCGCAAGTGTTATGAACTTTTGGCGACGCTTCCAGTTTTGTGTGCCAGCGCTCCTGCCTTAGAGGAAGTCTAGCACTTTTTACTACTGAAGGCAGATTCTGCAGCTATTACATTTGTGACACTCTTGGCCTCCTCTCGTTTGGAGACGTCTGGTGGCGGTGCCAACTCCTTTGACACCCTGTGAGGCATGTGCTGTAAGGCAGCCACCTTTATTGACTGCGTTCATTGATGGAACACCTTATACTAAATATTTCTCCCGGGCCCTGCCAAGTGTCCTGCGTATTGTTGTTACACCTGCCATCTGCCCTCGCCTTCAGCCTGTTAGCATTCTGGGACCGTTACAGGGATTTCCAGTGCCAAGGAAAAAAGTGAGATCAACTTGATGTGTTTCTGAATTATTCTTACCCTTTTCTTGTGGACGTTTAGCGAACACCATACTGTTGTATTGCTGGTTTATAGACAACACTCGACTGTTGAAAGGACGATTTATCAGCAGCCTTATTATTAATTTGTATGTCTTCAGTTATGGAAATGTTTTTGTTAAAAGTATGTTATATTGTTAATTTTGGGGGGTAAATAACCTTTTCTAGGTTTAAGGATATTTTCTTTCCTGATTATATTCCCATCGTGTGCAAGGGTAATTTATGCTCAGGTGTACTGTAATTCTTGATTTCTATCTTTTACTTATTCCTGTTCTTTTGTCTGTTGAGTAGAAGTTACCTAGGAGAATGGTGGTTTTGGGTGTGTATTGCTTTTTGCAAGTGTGTCTTTTCCTACCACGTTCCATTTTTCAAGGGGAGCATCTTTTGGGCTTAGAGCATTTATTGTAATAACATTATTTTGTTATTTTGCCTAGTATATCCTTTACCTCCTCTTTTTAAAATTTTGCCTTAATTTCAATGTTTATTTTCTGATAGAGGGTCCTACCGATTATCATACTGGTACAGATTAATAATCAGGAAAAAGAACCTGAAAGTACCAAGAACCCATAAGATCTTGGGTTCATTACAATACCAATATGGCTTTTGCAAAGGTAGACAACTCTAACAATTCCATCTCGACAACATGTGTTCGTGAAACATGAATGTTCCTGATGCAGCTATTTTTAGCATGAAGGTCATAGTCAAAGTCCCAAAATCTCTTACTTTTAAGACATCTGATGGATTTCCTTAATGCCTTAGTGAAGTATGCATGTCTTTGTCTATAGTTCAAAACTTATTTCCAAGTCTGACAGACTGAGATACAGAGACAAACTGACGAACCATCTCTCACCATGCACACCTATGTATGATAGTCTACTTTGTATAAAATTTGACTGAAATCCCTTCAAAATGAAGATTTGTGATAACAAATGTGTGGCACTGGACAATCAGGAGAAGAAACCTCATTGCTGGGAGTTACCATGCAAATATCTTACATATTTACAAAGTTATGGCCAAGGTTAAAGATGTCCACTGACAGAAAGACAAGACGGACAATCTCCCCTCAATGCACATCTCTGCAGGATGGTTTGCCTTTATTTAACGATGACTGAAATCCCTTCAGTTGTGTAGAAGGAGTTGCAATGAAAATTGAGTGTGGCACACAAACAACTAGACAAACAAACTCTCATAGCTCAAAAACAACGTCCAAATTTATGTATTTTGAGCAACAGATGATCTCCTATCGTGCACATCTACACATGATGTTCTACCATTGCGCTAAGTTTGAATAAAATCCCTTGAACCTCGTAAGTAAGTGTTACAGAAACAGTGACGGACAGGTAGATGTACTAACCAACAATATAACTAAAAAATTGCACATCTATGCATGATCATCCACCTTGTCCCTCATATGATAGAAATCCTTGGACTAAGCATGGTGATGATACAAGGAGTGCCAAGCATGACTGAAGTCCCTTTACCCGTGTATAAGGAGTTTTAATGGCAATTTAAGGAAACAGAAACAGTGAGGGGACATGTAGCTGTATGTACAGATGGATGATCTCCTACCATGCACATTCATTTGTGATGGTATATCTCTGAACCAATTTGAGAAAATTCCTTCGACCTTGTAACAGTTGTGGTGGCAAGGCAAATGGGGCAGACACAATGATGGTCATGATGGAATTCAGAGAAACAATCTCTCTTCATGCACATCTATGCATGGTGTGTCCGTCTACCTTTGAACCAACTTTGACAGAAATCCCTACCTTTGCAACAAGTTTGACTGAAATCCTTTTGACATGACAGCAGCAGCTTCATTGAAACTGGAAATGAAACTAATATACTATAGGACAGACAGATGGAAAATCTCACTTCATGCTCATTTATGCATGATGGTCTACCTTTATCAAGTTTGACAGAAATCCTTTCTCCCATGTAAGAGGAGTTGTAATGACAAGGTACTCGTGGCAGACGCACTGACAGACAAACAGACAAGCATACATAATTTGGGTCTCCTTCATACACATCTATGCATGATAAGCTGTCTTTATACAAAGTTTGGCTGAAATTTCTTAAACCCAGTAGCGGTTGCGATGCCATGTGACACAGCCTTGATGTATACCAAATTTGACTGAAATCCCTCTGAAAGGTAGAAACAGCTGCGATGACAAGGCAATTGAAACAAGCTTACTGATGGACAGGGAGACGGATGTTCTCCATTCATTGGTTTTGCATACTGGATCCAGACAGACAAACTATGAATCCCTCCGACTAAGCCAGTAGGGAGATTAAAATTGGCCTAGCATTAGATAATAAAACCGCATCAATAATGCCAAAAATTTATAAGAAAATATTCCACTAAAATTTTATATTTCCCAACAGCAGTCAAAAGACACATGACAATTTAAATGACACAACTGTAAAATCCTAACAAGCAACAAAGAAAAGCCTGTGCACAACAAAAATGCAAAATAATTCACACCATACCAAAGATAATACGCAAACATCTGTTCTCTTTTCCCACCGCTGACATTCATGTCATAGAAGAGTCTGAAAATCAATATCGGAAGAGGTGAAGGAGGAAGTGTGGGAGGAGAGAGAACCAAGAGACGGCATTGCATAAGGTTCTTGCAACAAAACTCAGGATGGCAGAGGCAATACTTCTGCACTGATGGTCGATATTCCCTCAGCAGATGAGCGGTACAGTCGACGCAATAAACACTCCAGTAGGCCAAAAAATAATTTTCTTTTTGGCTCGGTACATTCACCGGACGGCACCTGTCCGCTTCAACAAATAAAATTAATAAATACAATATCGATTATAGGCAACTTGAAGACTTTGTATGTTCACATCTAACTCTTTACATGAAAAAGACAGCTTCACCGTTTGTATAACCATGAATTTCTTAATCGAAATGAATGTGGACTACTAATCAGAAACTGATCATTATTGGGATAGGTGACCCATTAGAAAAAAAACGAAGATATATCAATGACAACCTTTTATCTATTCTGAGAAAATTTACTTGAATAAATTGTTCTTTTTTCACACTTGAAACCGGTGGACCTCATGTATGTGTGTGTGCGTGTGAATCCAGTTTTCTTTCCAATGTGATACTTACACTTCTATGGCGTCTCGCAATTAAATTACTGAATAAAAATATCTATCGAAATTTGGAAAAAGAAGCCAGTATTTTTCTAAACCTGCAGAATCTATTTCAGTCTAGTTATGAATGAGGAGCGCGCAAGAAAAAGAGATACATAAATTGTATAAGGCATTCCTCACAGAGAGAGAGAGAGAGAGAGAGAGAGAGAGAGAGAGAGAGAGAGAGAGAGAGACATAAAAATTCAGGTTATTTAATTTAAAGGTAGTGAAATGAGAATTGAAAAATAGTCAAGGCTACGGTGAACAAAAATGTACGGAATTTTCTTATAAATAAAATATTTCTAAAGATACAATATGTCCCGGGGCTCCAAGAAACATTGCCAACAACAAAGGTAATCCTTTGGACACACGGCTCTCCTAAAATGAAATGGATTAGGTAGTTTTAATTATGTCTTAAAACAATCCAGTATTTCATCGTATTTCTTACTATAGCCACGACTTGAGCTCATATATACTATGCATCATGTGGTTATCACTCTATGAACACTGGTTACCTATTCAAATAACTCATCCCACAAACTTCAAACTTCGCTATAGATGTTAAAAACTGTTCATAGGAAATGATTATTACGATATGAATGTTTTTGTTTAAAATAAATCAAGTCATTTCTCGCAGTTCAATTAACACAGCTGATTTCGTTAAGATACTCGTATTTTCGGATAGAGTACGATAACCCCACGCCTTCAGTACATTTAAGAAATATTAACTTCAATTTCATTAACTTCACTTTTCATTCTGTTGAGACACGTATCACCCCTGAATCCCGACCAAACCACAAAATCTGCTTATAAAAGACGAGCAGAAAGGAAGGCATGAACAAATATGAGTATAAAAAGCTTGTCTCTGAGAGTGATCATGCCTTTATGAAATTACGAGGTATATTATTTTTCCTCGTAATCTCATCAATGCATAATCACTCTCAAAGATAAGCCCTTTTATACTTAAAGTTGATCTTGCCTTCCTTTCTGCTCGTCTTTATGCACTGCGTTCATTTAACAGTGGAAGCACTGAAATCCAAAAGGAAATGGATGAGGATGAAGAAATTTACCTTCCTAACTTTGATTAACAGCTCTCCTGGGGCTGGCCCAAGATCCGAACTTATTTTACGAATAACCAACTGTTACTGCAACGGGACCTACAGCATGCTGATGTGTCAATTCAAAAAATCTAATGAAAGGTGAAATATAAGAAACTCAGAAACACTCTTCCGATCATGAACGCATGCTACCAAACTTCAAAGAAATCTGCAGAGAGAGCGGTCACAGATCTTTCTTGGGATACCTGTTTGAAAGATCCAGTACATACAAGTAAATAAGTACTACTAAATCGCTTTTATACATGATGGCCAGACATGTATCAAAACTTATAATTAAGTGGTCTTGCACGGTTTGTGTTTGTGTGTGTGTGTGTGTGTGTGTGTGTGTGTGTGTGTGTGTATGATGTGTGGTGGGAGGCGGAGGCTGGTGGGGGTGGAAGTTTGTAAGGTTGGTGAGTTGGGGAGGTGGGGGGTGTTTGTTTGATGGTGGCGTAGGGGTTAGATGAACAGTTAAACCAAGTCTTTAATGAGAGAAACACATTTACGATGAAGAGTAACTTTGAAGTTGAAGCATCCAAGAGCAGATTTCCCTCTGGTATTAGGAGTTCAAAGACTCTCGATAGATAAAAAAAGACTAATTGACTTCGCAGCCACCGCTAGCATGAATAAACACATACACGCATAATCTCAAAGAACATGTTTCTAAGACTGGATATACAACCGAACTATTAAGATATCCAATGTGATTTACATCATTTCAAACCCTTTCCTTAAACAGCTCACAAAATATTCAGCCTGACAATTCAGAGTGCGTAAAATAATATGCAAACGCAAGTCAGAATACATTTTTAAACAAAACTTGGCTGAAACCCAAACAACAAAAAATTCGTAACTGTATAAATAAAAATTTTTTATCATTATTCAAAATGAACAAATATTCATATAAAACAGGCCACTGACTTTTAAAGTAAGCTTCTTCAGACTAGAAGGTCCATCAGTCAACACGAGAATACACAGAAAACAGTAACAAACATTATTATTATTATTATTATTATTATTATTATTATTATTATTATTATTATTATTATTATTATTATTATTATTATTATTATTATTATTATTATCCAAGCTACAGTCATTTTTGGGAAAGAAGAATGATACAGGCCCAAGAGCATCAGAAGGGAAATTAGGCCAGTACAGAAGAGGAAATATACAGAAACGAAAAATTAAATACACCATATACGAGAAATAACAGAAAAACAATAAGATTGAAAAAATTAACAATAATAAAATTTCAGGAATTTCAGTACAAACCTGGAAATTGAAAGAAGTGCATCACAAGCACCCAGGTCCATGCAAAAGCCAAACTGTACACAAACTAGGGAATAGATGATTCTTTTCAGCAAAGGTTGTTAGACGTTTTGCATTTATGTTAGGTAATACGGGCGTTATTGAAATTGGGTGGAAATTAATGAAGTTACATTACCAGTTGTTCAACATATGCAAAATGAGCTCTTCATAACTAACTTGTGAAAAATACCAGATATCCTAAGAGTTAAGAAATCAGAAGTTTTCATATAAAACAAGGGAAGTAGGCTACTACTTGGGTCTGCACTTCACTGCAAAGAGAAAGACTTAATTTCAAGAGAACAGAAAGTTAAACTTGACAGTTTAGCATACGGAGGATTGAATGAGGCGTACGAGTTTCTTCTTATTGCAATTAGTGTCAAACACATTCCCCGAGTTGTCCTTTCCTCTGGAAAGTGAGCGATATAAACGTCTGATTTAAGAAAAGGTGCAGATCTGCCAGTAGCCCTCCATTATGGCAGAGTTGCACGCGTAAAAGCTTCGTTTACAACGGTATCATAATCATTTCCAACTGAAACCTAAACTCCCTTCTCGTAATTCTAAGTCAGGTCATTATTCCATGCCATCTCAGATGTCTTCCCATTCCAGATATTATGAGCCTCATGTTTCTCCAACTAAGCATATCTAAAATCAAAACTGAACCAACCTTTTTTACTAAAAGAAAATTAAAAAACAATGTGTCAAAAGAATTTATGCAATAGTGCTTTAACTTAGTAATATATCTCGTCTTCAACTCTGAGGCATCTGAATCACTAAAGCTGCCAGACAGGTTTGCAGTACAATGAATGGAGGTATTCTAGTACTGGGTAGTGAAGAAATGAAGTTCCTCATTGTAGAATATCTTCCAGGGTTAAAAAGGGCTGCAAACAAAGAAAACCTTTCCAAACTTTTCCTAAAACAGCGTTGATCGCTTTTTCGGGAAACATCATCTTAAACCTGTCTCAAGAGATAAATGATCTAACCCCTCTAGCCATAAAACCCTCTTCTTTTACTTACTATAACTGGAATCTTTTGGTAAGGTGATTATTGCGCCATTTCTACAACCTCAAGTATCTAACTTACGTCTTACCATTAACATAGATCTCAAAAGGCACATTCACATTCAGATTCATACTAACTAGATACTAATTGATCATCCCACCTAAAGAGCTTCAGGGGCATCTTATTCAAGTTGCTTTTGAAATATCTATGTGCATAGACAGGTTCTGAAAAATTCAGGTAAGAATGCCCCTCAATTACGATTTACCCTTCTCTGTAAATATTTGTTTGGGAACGGTTGTGTGGCCGTTCTGTTTTTGTTACGGTTACCGCTGCGTCATCTATTTTCTTCCCTATCGTTGGCGAGGTCTGCCTTATGGTGCTTACTCCAACTCTTCTGTATCTCCACCTAAAGCATCTCGTAACTTCAACATAATGGAGCATTACTGGAAATGTGCGAAATCCAGTAATGCTCTATTTTTATGGAATAGATAATGAAAAAATAGCAGTATATTGGAATGAAATCAGAAAAACCATCGTTCAATGTTTAATTTGGAATTTCCTTCCAATCTCCTGGTGTCATATACAGTAGTTAACCGGCCAATCCATGCCTCGCCCCTGTGTCAGCATTAGAACCTCAAAAGAAGAGCGCAACGTGATTTTGTAAGACACTGATTTCTCCTCTGTTTCCCTCGACTTACCATCTGTCTCGATTATGCAGCCGGTTTGTTACTGACAAAGGGAAGAAGTCCATTAACGTCATCACTATCATTTCTCATGGCATCTGAGCTGAGTTTAATGAAATTTTAATGAACTTTCCGCCTTACACGCCATGGCATAAAGAGACAATCTTAAAGGAGTCCAAATGATAATGCATTAATCGAGACTCAGCAGGAACAAACTGGTTTTGTATGATAATGTATGGCAACTTTTATAATAATAAACATAAATATATAATGCTCACATACAATATATATATATATATAT